>NC_062965.1:52393180-52493180 GCF_023119035.1 Salvia hispanica | reverse complement strand
ATAAATAAAGGTTTGGAATAGTGCGTGGACTGTGTGTTTCTTACAACATGAAGATGGTTCATTTTGTTTGATGGTCCAGTATTTTGTGAAGGAAAGATTTTTTGGGGGAAATTCTTGATTACTACATATATATGTATGTGGCTTTTGCTTCTTGCTTTAATTAGTGTTCTTCTCTCTTTTTCTGAATGGTCAAAGCCACTCTCCTTGGAAGTGTATATGTTACATTCATTCTTTCTGTTGTGATAGGGAAATCCAACAATTTTCATTCATAACGAAATGTTTAGAGGATCATTTTCATTCCTTCAATCGTGTATTACAACGACCGCATCACATCGCTGGATTAATGAAATATTTGAGCTTGAATAGATCCTATTTGATGTGGAAATTGTATTTCCTAAGTGGGGTTAATTTCTCCATAGAGTGGATTTTATACATACGATTTCTACGATAACTCTACTCCGAGTAGTAAGTATCGCAAAAATTTATTTGCATGGCTTTGAAAAATATGCTCTTCGTTCCATTTAACTCGCAAAACAATGTTGCACAATATCATGTGCCGAACAAGAAATACTTCATTTAGAGTGGAAAAAATATTTCTGAAATATTCTTATCCTCATCTAAATGTTTCCTAAATTTGACCAAATCTTATCTTAGCTTCATGTCTATCCATAGACTATATCTAATTAGAGTCAACTTATGCAATCAAAGTGTGTTCTAAATTTTTGAAATTGATACAAAAATAAGCCTAACTAAAAATAAGAGACATTCTCCATAGTTTGATTTGTGGAAGAAAATGGAAGGACCGAAGTTGTTGGGGAACAACCTTTATTATGATGGGCTGATAGTATAGTATTTATCGGGCCGAGGCCCAAAATATGGCGGCATGATAGTTTGGGCTACATGTAACCCTATTATCAACGTTTTCCATTTTAGTTCGTCCTTAAAAATGAAAAGTTTTTAAAAATAGAAACAATACTCCCTCTACTTTTTCTTATATCTTACTTTACTCTCTCATCATTAACTCAAAAAACAACACTACATAAAATCATATGCCAAAAAATAAATATTGCATATTTAATGGGACGGAGGGAGTATTTTTTTTAATAAATATCAACAAACATCAAAATATCACGAGTAGTGATAAAATGAAAACTTATATATCGTACAACCTCAAAACTCCTCAACACAGCTTCAACATTGTTTCAATACAATATCAACACAATGTAAAATTTCAAGATTTTAATGTCAACACAGTATTAACACAATATCAACACAACATCAATCATTGACTACTATTGAAATTTTGTTGACATTTTCATGTTGATGTTTTTTTGTGATATGTTGAAATTTTTCAATGGTTTAGATCATAGTTTTGAGTTTGTACAATATTAAGAGTTTTCATTTGATCACATTCCTATCACAATAATTGATTAATTTTCTTATGTCATATCCTATTAATTTTTACAATTTTATGAAATATTTCGATTTTATTTTCAATACCATCGTATCGTATGAAAAAAAAAGTCGTTTCAAATCGATTCAACAATTCTCTTTATTAATTCCACAAGACAAATTATGTTTTATTATTATTATTATTATTATTTGAATGAATGAACGGATAAATTGTAATAAATCATCTCATTATTTAGGAGTGAGGACCGACAACTTTAAAGTTACCGAATAAGTTGAAATTCTAGTCAATCTTGTAATTTTAAAAATAATACAAAAATAACATGCAATTTGAACTTGTTCGCACGAAAAAAGTTGTACTTGAACATCGTCGTCTATTTATAAAGATAATGACATTGTTTTGTTGAAAAGCATTCGCAGCCAATAATTGTGAACAAATCCATATTCAAGTTTTTTCTAATTATTTTTAAGTTACCGAATAAGTGGGAATTTAATCAAATATTATTCCAGTAATTTGCCCATAATACGACACAAGTACACTCATCGATGACATGAGAAACACTAGATAATGGGCTCTCTAATTTAACAAAAGCATACAATAAAACATGGAGACCTCTTTAATAAAGAGGTTGTGACATTTGTACCATCAATTATTTTCTTAATCTCTAATTTCACACCTTAATCAATGCACGTGATTAGCAAAACAAATCCTACCACCACCTAACTCCGTTGACACCTCCTCTTCCCCGGCTTCGCAACCGCAACTTTACTCAGTGATGGCGGCTTTTGGTGCAGCCACTTCTCTTAAGATGACGATCGAGAGTATGCTACAATCGTCTCGGATTTCGCTGGTTCCTCCCTCTCCACAAGTCTTACTATCGGCGTATGAGGCCATGGTTAGCTTGCAGAAAGTTTTGTTAAAATTGGATGAGACGAGCTGCAGCAAGATCAGGACGAAGGTGAATGCTTTGGATGAACGAATCAAAGAGGCCGTATGGGAATTCGAAGATTTACTCGAATCTCATTTCTATGATCAGATTCTTCCACAAATCGAAAGCTCATCAGTAAGTGAGAGAGATAACTTGCCTTTCTCTCTAGATCTCCGAAGTCTGCAACAGAATCTTGATTGCTTAGTGGAGAGGGTGATGGTTATGAAGGCGGAGTACGATGTTGAACTGCTGAATATGCCTGAAGAAGTAGGCGAACCTATTTCCTCAAGAATTGATTTCAGTGGAATTAATTCAAACATGGTTGGATTATCAACAGAATTTAAACAAGTGTGTGATTATCTTCTTGAAGAAATTACAGCTGATGTTAGATTTGTAGATGACAGGGATTGGCTATTAGTTACAGGGATGGCAGGGGTTGGAAAGACAGCTCTTGCTAAGAAAGCATTTGAAGATCCATCCATTCAGAGACATTTCGACTTCCGAGCATGGGTCAAAGTGGGTAGAAAATGTGAAATCAATGAAATATTACGATGCATTCTAGCTCAAGTGGATCCCAACATTCACGACCAAATGCTTACTCCAGGAGATGATAATGATGATGAGGTGGAATTAGACAAACTCTTGGAAGAGAGACTGAAGGATAAGAAATGTCTCATTGTGTTGGATGATGTATGGGAATGGGACGCAGGTCTATATCATTACTTTCCACATGAGAATGTCCGAATCTTGGTTACAAGCAGGCTAGGAATTGAAGAATCATCGCATCATGTCATAGTAGGATTGTTGACTTTCGAAGAAAGCAAGAAATTACTTGGCGAGAAGGTGTTTGGCGAAGAAGGTTTTCCTCCTCAGCTTGACGAATTGGGAGAGGAGATTGCCTACAAATGTGAAGGTCTTCCACTAATGGTAGTCACAGTTGCAAAACTCCTATCCAAAGAAGATAAGACGCCAAAATATTGGACCGAGGTAGTTGTGAAAAAACACAATTCAGTTTTCGTGGATGCATATAATCAAATATCAGAGGTACTTTTCCCAAGCTATGAATACTTATCTCAATTTCTAAAAATGGTTTTTCTCTATATTGGAGCTTTTCTTCCATATAGAGATATCTTACAAAATCGCATGCTCTCCCTGTTGCATGTTGAAGGGTTTATTGAACTGCGTCTAAACCAAACTGAGCAAAATTTTGTAATGTACTGCTTGGAGAGGCTTGCAAACTATTATCATCTTTTTCTGTTTAGAGAATCAAAATCTTGGTTTTCAAACCGACAATGTCGCGTGCATTCATGTTGGCAGCACTTGTGTAAGAAAGAAGCTAGTAAGATCAAGTTTCTGCATGTCTTACAAGGTTATGATGATGTTTTGAAAGACCAACGTCGGTTGTGTACCCATGCTCACATGTTGTTTGCCTTTAAACAAGTGTATGACACAATAAAAAGTGATTGTGCATCCACTGTTCGTTCTTTCCTTTGTCTTGGTCCTTACTATCACTATCCAATGCCAATACATGCGATGGGTTTCAAGCTGCTCAAGGTACTAAAAGGAAAATTTTTGACTAATTTGTCAAAGTTTCCAACCCCACATCGGGGGTTTTGTTATTTGGGGGAGGGTCCTTGGGAGACCCTCCTCATTTGTAAACATCCTCAAACATTTGTATTTCTTCTCCGTTTAATATAATGGGGCTCAAGGGTTTTGGACGAGAATTTTGGGCCCGAATCTTATCAAAGTTTCGGTGTGTTTTTTCTTTATTATTTATTTTGTTCCGTTTTATTTGGGGGGTTTTTTCCTCGATATTGTTTCAATTTTTTTGCGGGTTTTGAGAGGGACACCGAGATAAATTGTTGAGTCTGGATAAGAAGAAAAGGGCCCCCACCTTTTCCGAATTTTTTTGGGGAAGAATTTTATCGGGGTAACCCCATCGGGAACTCAAAAATTATCAATTTTTTTCATTTCATTTTTGAGAAAAATTTACCCTGCCAAAAAAGGGAAAGGGTTCACCCTTTGGTTCTATTTGTTTTGTAATATAATACTTTATTTGGTTAAATAGGTAATGACGAAGTAAAGGCTGCCGCATCGTGGGTCAGGTTTCCCACCCCAAAATGAAATTGAGGGAGTTTTGACTGAGCCATTTTGGTACCGAGGGGGGGTTCCCCACTTTTTTCCAAAGGTCTTGACATTTTTAAGAAAAAAAACCCAAGATATAGATGAAAAAAGATGGACCAAAAATTTAGGGAACAGGCTTGTCGTTTTTGGGTGTATGCAAGAATGAGACTTCGCATAATTGGGAAGACCCCGGGACAAATTTCAAGAGTGGTCAATAAGCTCCTTATGAAAAAAAGGTTTTTCCCGATTTAATACCCTCCGTACCATTTGAATGAACACATTACTTTGTTTAATCGCAAAAAATTTAACCCGCAAATTTAGAGTAAAATTTTGAGGAAGGGGGACCCGGCATTTGGGGCTGCGCCTCTTCCGATGAATTTAACACGAGACCACTTTGCTCCATGGTAAAAAAAGTGTTAGAATATTTTCCCCGTTTGTATAGTCATGAATTGCGAAAGGCGATAAAATGAAAGGAAAAGGCTTGATAAGAAAAAGGGGTCACAAGGCCGATAAAAGGGAGGGGAAAGGCCCAAAAATAAAGACAGCCCCCAAAGAAAAAGTGTGCTTTCGGGGAAAGGACAGGGAAAGACCGCCCAAAGTTGAAGAAAAAAGAAAAGGTTGCGGGATGCAAATGTTGCCAATGAAAAAATGAGGGAGTCGATTTTCTTTGACGTTTCACCTACAACATCGATCCAAAAGATTTTTGATTCAAAGGGACCATCAAGGGTCCCAGGGGATGGTTCTTTTTTTTCAAGAACTCAATGGCGGATTGAACGGGAAATGAAAAACCATGTAAGACGATGGCTCAATCAAGCGAAAATCGAGGATCCACCAAAATTTTAAAGGATTTTTATGGCCCCCAAAGAAGAACATTCACGGGGCCTTAAACTGGCCTATTGGAGATGGAGGAATTTTAAAGCAACTTCGGAGATTGGTGATTTTAAAGGCGAGGAAAAACTTTGTATTACTACCAAGGTAGTAAAAACTTTTTGGACAAAAAGAACCGAATTCAAACAAAAAGGAAAAGGGACAAGTTGCATTTGCGATGGGGGACATGCCGGAGATCATTGCAAATTCTCGAAAAGGGGTTTGGGCAAAGGAAAGTTTTGAAAATTGGTTTTAGCTTTGGTTCTCAACGAAGGGGAAAATTTTTGGCACTTCAATCCATAATACAAAAGGAATTCGTTTTGTGCACTCGATGGGGGGACTGGCCAAATCTGGAGGAGCATTATTTTTGTCACTTTTGTTGATGATTTTTCCAAGATTTTGGGTGTACACTATGAAGAGCAAAGATGAAGTCCTTTTTTTGGGATTTTTTTTCTAGAAACGGGGAAATAAAGTGAGTGACCCTTTCCCCGATGACAATTGGGGGTTTTGGACCACAATGAGAAATACACCAAGCAAGGAGTGTCGAGCGAAATCAACCCCGGAGAAAGTGTTTTGCTTACCGTTCGGCGACAGAAATTTTGGGGCCCAGGGGCCTTTCATACCTCAACACATTTCCAACGTTGCCCTGTTCCGCCATTGATGGAAGACTCCTTTAGAGGTATTCCGAAACCCCAACCGAAGATTTTTTATTTTGGTTTGCCGAATTTTCATGTCACCGAATCAAAATGATCCACTGCGGGGGTTTGTTTAGGGTTTCGCTGGTGTTAAAGGGTATTCCAGGTGTTTGGAGTCTAAAAAACATTGTTTTTGGGGGTGTTACCGATGAATCTTCCATGTTAATGGTAAACCAAATAGTTGATACTCAAAGGGAGAAAACCCCAGGTGGAGTTCAAGAGCACTGGGTCCCGACTACAACACCACAAATGACCTTCCCACAAAAAGAAGAGTCGATGATGAAGAGGTTCCACCCCAAGAACCTTCGCAAAGAATCGTAGCCAATTTCAAAAAACGGTTTAAAAAAAAGAGACTGCCGTTTTTAAAAATGGTAAAAATATGACTTCCCGTTAGATGTTCCAAATATCTTTTCAAAGCTGAAAATTTAGAAAGCGAGGGGAAAGGGTTTGGGAAAAAGAGATGCAACCTTCAAGAACAAGACGGAATGGTCCGGTAAAGGAAGGGCAATTGGGTGCAAAGGGTTTTTTTAAAGAAAGAGGATTTCTCAAAAGAGATGTTCCTACAAAGCAAGATTGGTAGCAAAAGGGTACGCCCGTAGAGGGGAAATTTATTACAAAGAGGTATTTTCTCCCCTTGTTAAGATTCCTCCATTAGAATTTTGTGGGGTTGGGGAGAGCTGAATTTGGGGGCTAGCTCAACTTGATGGGCCGCGTTTACATGATTTTGGGGAAATCTATAGACCCCAAACCGAGGGGGTTCGGGTTTTCGGTAAAGAAAATTGGTTTGAAGGAACAAATCCGACGATTTAAACCTTTCAAGAAAGTGGTACAAAAGGTTTTATAAATTTATGAAGGGCAAGACACAAGAAGCAAATACGACCCCGGGGGATTTCGCAGACTTCAAGACTTTTCCCACATCTACCTACTTATAAGTTTATGATATGCAAAAAAAGATCAAAGAGCCAAGTTAAATTGCGATAAGGCCCAGGGGGAGTTCGAGAAAGGGATTAAGCCAAGAAGATTCTCGAGGAGATTACAAGTGAAAGAGGAGGCAAGCTTTGGGGTGAAGGGGATTTGACCAAAGTATTTCCCCCTTTTTATAAACGATGATTCCAAACCCTTAAAACCCCACTTGCCCTCATTTGAAACTTAGTTCTCGCTATTCCAAATCGATGATGAGCGGAAATATAGGCGAAAATTCCCTATGCTAACGCAGCTTTGGGAAACGATGTATGCAATGGGTACAAGACCCGACATTTCCAAAGCCCTCAGGGGGATACATGCTGATCCAGGGGATTGGGAAGCGAAAGGATTCGGATATCAAAGATACCAAAATTGGTTTGTTGTTTGAGGATAAATCACTTGGTCATTTTGTAGTCTGATATTGGATTCGACTATGCCGGGGATTTTATGAAAATCTACTACCGGTATTTGTTCACTTTAGCAAGGCGCCTTATGAAGTCTATTTTTAAAAAATCTTAGCTTTGTCACGAAAGGCAAGTATACCAAGCCGAAAGGAGGATGTTTCTGGTTGCCAAAAAATGGGGGGTTGGTCAAACAATTAAGGTATTGACAAAGAGTGTTATTCATTTAGCAAAAAATCGTCTTTTTGCAAGGACGAAGCATATTGATGTTCGCTATCATTTTTGGGAAATTTAAGAAGAGGAAATTGTCATCGAAAACCCCCCTTTGGGGAATCCCGATATGTTGACCAAGGTGGTGACGGAGCCAAGTTTAACATTTTTATTGGTTAATATTCCCCCCCAATGGGGGGCGCTGACAGCGCCAAATGAAAGACCGCGAGTCATTTGTTTGGGTGGAGAAGATTTGGGTCGGGGGGATTTGAAATTTTCCCAAGGGGAGATTTGTTAAGTTTTCCACAAACTTTGACTAATTGTCAAAGTTTCCAATCCCCATCTTTGGGGATTGGTTTTTGGGGGGGGGCGCCTATAAAAGGAGACTTCCCCCATTTGTAAACATCCTCAAACATTTGTATTCTCTTTCCTTTTTTTCCTAGGTGCCGAGACGGGAATTTCCAACTCCCTTATCAAAGTTTCGGGTTTTTTCTTTTTTATTTATTTTGTTCCCCTTTTTTTGGGTTTGCTTTTGGATATTGTATTCAATATTATTTGGATTGTAGTGGGTTTTTTACACGAGAAAAATTGCTTGAGTCCGGTAATTAAGGAAAAGGGGGTCCCCACCCCTTTTTCCCAGAATTTTTTTGGGGAATTTTATCAGGGGGAACCATGGGGTTTAAATTAAAAAACAATGTCTTTTCACTATTTGAGAAAATTTACCCGGGTTTTCTCAACAATGAGATCATTAAAAGGTGGAGTTGTGCAATTTGCCTACAAATATATGGGACATGCAAAACTAATTTCTATTAAGGTCGTGCAAGAGACCACCAACCCCTACTGGTGATGCTACTTTGGACAAACTCTAAATCTCGCTGGTGTTAGTACAAAGAGTTGCACTAGAGAAATTTCGAAGAACCCCAATTTAAGTCTTAATGGTTGGATGGAGTTGGAACCTTTTGATGACGACAATAGCAACAACTCATTGAGTGGCTTGGATTATATATCGCGGGAACTCCATAATTTGGTGGTACTTACATTTCGTAGTGAACCCGAGATGAAGTATGAGTCTATGGTTCCTTTTACAATGTTCCCATCAAGTCTGACATGGTTGAAATTGGGTGGCATTGGGTGCATGGAAGCACCTAAATGACATTGGTTCGTTGCTACCAAATCTCAAGGACCTTGTCTTACAAGACTATGCCTTCCGAGGGCCAGAGTGGAATATAGTCATTGGGTGCTTTCCAAAACTTGGGGACATTGGTAATTCAGGACACTGATTTGGTGCGATGGAGAGCTCAAAGGCTAAGCCTCCCACGTCTTGAACTACTAAGGTTACAACATTGCTACAAATTACAACAACTAGAATGGAACGCATATGATGAAAAGCATACAATTGAATTAATTGAGTGCAATCCCTTGGCTGTAACCTCTGCCAATCAGTTACCGGAATCTTTGTTTACAGTTCTTAGTTACAGTTCTTTTTGAGATGAGAAGTCGTAGCCAGACCCCTTTAACTTGGTTACCAGGTTAGCCTCCCTACTTCATATAATTTGCACAAACCATATAAATTCACTTATTTCTTTCCTATAATGCATGTGCTTGTGATTTAAACTTGTGGTGTTTTTGTTATATATTATTGTAGTATGTGTGTTTTAAGTTGTTAGCTGCTCTTTTTCTTGCTAGTCTGTATGGTTTGGTGGTTTTATTACTCCCGTGCAGTGTGTTTCCGAATTCGGTTGGAATTGTTGGATTTTGCTGAGGATCAGAACCTAGACGTTGATTTTAGTTTGTAACCAAAGCTGTTGTCTGTTAGATTTGTATAAAAAAAATACTGTAGTTCCGTTATGCATGATTTTCACTTTGTTTTGATTCTTGTTGAATCAGTTGATGCGTTTCTGTTATAAATTCATCAATAAGCTCATTTTCGGGGTGAGAATTTATTTATATGTTTATTTATCGATTCAGATTGTGGTGTTGAATGTACAAAAGGGGGATTATTATTGATTCTTGATTATTTTGTTTTTATATTAGATTAAAAGGGGTTTTGTATACAGTCTCCCTATCACTTTTGAAAAATGGGATTTCAACCTCTTTCTATGATGTTTATAGAGATTCACATTGAGGAATTCTTGCAATTTTAGGTTATTTTTTTTCAATTAGAGTTCAAAAAGATCAACAGAATACTTGCAAATGTAGAAATTGTTGTAAAATTTGAGATACAAAAAAAAGGTTTTAAAACCCCGGCTCTTTCATAACATGATTTTTTAGTTTTTAGCTACAATTATTTTGCATTTATTAGGCCATGAGTTCTACATTGGTGCATTTCTTCCTGTGGTCTAATCTTGGTGAAGGAGGGCACAACATCCTCGGATTAATCAAGATCCTCCTTGGAGTCGGGGGATCTTCCCGTGGGAGGCTAATAAATTTCAACATTGTGCACCTCAAGAGTGTAAAACCAAAACGCGCTTTACATTTGCTGATTTTTGTCATTCATCATGTTTCGTGATACTGTTTTTCAAATTTTGGGTCCATTCTATGGCTTATGTATTTTCATTAGTACTAACAAATCTTGCCTTCTGTTCAAAAAAATTTTCATAGAGTCTTGTGTTTATTTCTTCTTTCCCCATTCATCCGTTTCCCAAATTAATTTGACCAAATCTTATCTTGCTTCATCTCAGTCAATCCAAAACTTTTCTAACTGAGTCAACTTATGCAATAAACTTGGTCTAAATTTTTGAAATTAACCAAAATTTAAAAAGCCTAACTAAAAATAAGACATGCATTCTTCATCAGTTTGATTTTGGGCGAAAAGGAAGGCCTGAAATTAATGGAGGCTAACCTTTCATGATGGGCTGATAGTTTGTTTTGATTGGGTAAGGCCCTGATGGATATCAGAGTTTGGGCCCATCACATGACTCTACATGGAACCATATCACCTCATTTTTCATAGTACTACTAAAATATCATATCCTTTCAATTTTTCTGATTTCATGCAATATTTTTCACTACCGTTGTAACTTAATAAAAAAAAGCAAATTGTTGCAAAGTATTATAATCCTCCGTCCCTCTTTAGATCGGTTATCATTTTCGGTTTATTTAGTCCGTTGAAATATTCCTAAATGTTATCGGCCCCACATTCATTCCACTACTTTTCACTCCTTTTATTATAAACTAATATAAAAAGTAGGAATGCTTATTCCATATCTTTTTTACCAACTTTCACTTTTCATTCTTAAAATCCGTCTTAAGCTTCAAAGGATCTAAAGTGGGACTGAAGAGAATACATTTGATCAATAGAAATGAGATACAGTATGGTTCGTTGCTACCAAATCTTAAGGAACTTAGGTTAGAACACGAAGCCTTTCGATGGTTGTGTGCTTAGATTGAAGCGGAATCATTAATAATTACTGAAATTAATATAGATCGAGGATTGTGTACAAGTGGAGAAATTAATGAATATTGGAATTATATTATATCGAAGGTTGTGTACATAGATTGAGCCTCAGTCACTCAATTAGGATAATTTTCCAAATGAAAATGCCATATTTTTATTAATATTCGAAAATGAAAAATACACATATTGCTTGTATATGGCTTCAATAATTGAGCATAATTACCGCTCCTTTGTATACCAATACAAAACGTTAAAATTATACCAGATTTTTTTTTCTAACATATCCAATTTATTGATTGATGACCAATGATTTCACTTAGCCAATTGCTGCCCACACAAATTCAAAATCCCACTTCCACATTACTCCTTCTCCTCTTCACCAATTCCTCCCTCGTTGAATAGCATCACCTGTTGTGTTGTGTTTGATTAGCCATAATTCAATGGCTTATGGCGCTGTGACTTCTCTCATGATTACGATTCCGTCTATTCTAGAATCATCTCGAATATCACTGGTTCCTCCCTCCCGAGAAGTCTTACAGCGCACCTATTTGGTCATGTTTCTCTTACATCAGGTTCTTGTCAAGTTGGACGAGACGGGCTGCAGCAAGATCAGGACGAAGGTGAATGCTTTGGACGAACTGATCAAACAGGTCGTATGGGAATTGAAGATTTACTCGAATCTCATCTCTACGATCAGATTCTTCCACAAGTCAAGCTCGAGAGATCACTTGCCTTTCTCTGTGGATGTGCAGCTTATGCAAAGAAGTGTTGATTGCTTAAGTCATAAGTTGTCGGCGTTGGAGATAGCTTACATTTATGAACTGAAGAATATGCGTGAAGAAGAAGGCGAACCTCTTTCCTCAAGAATTGATTTTTGCGGATCAGCTCTAGCATGGTTGGATTATCTGAGGTATTTGAAGTGTAGAGATCAGATTAGTCAGGTTCATAATTACCGGGACTTTTTCTTGTACAGAAAGTCTCACCAAACTCTCACCCACGGCTGATTTTAACAAGTAATACAAACTAAGATCACTAGAATCTAGTTTAACATTACAAGCCTGAAGCTATCACTCCAGCCTTCAATCGCACTCAAGTACTGCACACTCAAGGAACACGTCAGCAATACAAGAGAGATCCTCTCGGATCTAAACACAAGAAAACAACTAAACACCAAAGAGTAAGAACAAGAGATCAGAGAAACTTGGCTCGCAGACCCCTGCGACCAACACGATCTACTCTTCCAGAACTTAGACCCAAGGAGCACAAAAGGATTGGATAGAGTTAACCCTCAGACCACCAATACCTCCACCGTGAAAGCCCCTCACACCAGATCAAGATCCACCGGACAAAACCTCCACTCACAAACCCTAGAACTTCTCAGAACTAAGCAATCGAAGAGATTGCTTCACACCAAGATCTCACACAAGATCTTACTCTCAAAGAACCGAGAAAGATCACAAGAGATAGCCAGGAAGATCACCGGAGAAGAGAGGAGAGAAGAGAGAGTTCTAAGTCACACGAAGAGAGAGAGAGAGGTTGTGAGATATGATAGGCTCAACAAAGCCAACACACACATAAACAGTCTCAACCCTACATCCAACGGTTAGGAAACAAACATCCAAAGAGAGGACACGTGGCAGCATCTGGTGAGAGGGCTAAGTAATTGGGCTCAAGCCAATTAATAACATCAGGCTAACAAATAATCGACCCAATAAGAGTCCATCAAATATCCAACATGAAGTTATCAAAATTTGTCTTCTTCATGAAGTTAATTGGAATTGCTTCACAGTTACCGAATGGCAGGTGTTGGAAAGCACTCTTGCTAAGAAAGTATTTGACGATCCATCTATCCAGGCACATTTCAAGCTTCGTGCATGGTCGAGTGGGCAGAAAATGTGAATCTAATGAAGAACTACGTTGTATTCTAGCTCAACTGGATCCCAACACTCGCGATCACATGCTTACCCATGGGGAGGATGAACAAAAATTGGTTGGAATCTTGGAAGAGAGTTTGAAGGATAAGAAATGTCTTATTGTCTTGGATGATGTGTGGAAACAAGACACACAATTAATGGATAACTTGTCACGAGAGAATGTCAAGATCTTGCTTACTGGTAGGCAAGTAACCACGAAATCAATAGTCAAATGCGTACGCTTGTTGAATGAAGAAGAAGGTAAGAAATTGCTTGGTGAGAAGTTGTTTGGTGAAGAAGGTTTTCCCAGCCCCACCTTGAGAAATTGGGAGAAAAGATTGCCAAAAATCGAAGGTCTTCCACTTATGATAGTCACGGTTCGAGCTCCTATCCAAAAGAGACATGACCCCAAAATTCGGATGAGGTAGTTAAAAAACAACATAATTCAGTTTTCGTGGATGCATATGATCAAATAGCAAGGTACTTTTTCCAAGCTATGAGTCTTGCCTCAATATTTAAAATACTCTTTCTTTATATGGGGAGCTTTCCCTCCTAATATTGATATCTGCAAAGCGAACTGTACCGAGAAGATAGTGCTGAAGGATTTCTTGAACACACAATAAAAGAAGGATATACTAAGGACTTGAAAACTCTTTGTCACTGTTATCATCTTGTTATCCACGAAAAAAGTAATGATTCTGGTTTTCAAAGCACAGGCTATGGGTGCATTCTTGCTGGAGGTGCGTGTGTATGAAAGAAGCTAGTAGGATCAAGTTTTTGCATGTTTTACAAAGTTTTGATGATGTTATTAATCACCAGCGTCGGTTGGGTGCCCATTGCAACACTTTGTTTGCATTCATAGAAGTGTATAGTAGGATAAAAAGTGATTGTGCATCGATTGTCCCTCTCTTCTTTGTTTTGGTCCTTACCAGCAATATCCGGTGCCAATACATGCCATGGATTTCAAGTTGCTCAGGGTACTAGATGCTCATGAGGTTCGATTTTACTATATCCCACTTGAGATTATGAAACTTATAAGTTTAAAGTACCTTGCCCTAACATGCAATAATGAGATCCCTGTTTCCGTATCCAACCTTTTTCACCTCCAAACCTTAATTATAAGGCGGCATATGGGCATTATAAACATGGTTCTCAGTCATTTATTCCGGTGGAAATATGGGGCATGCAAGATCTACAATGTATCAAGATCCGGGGAAGAGACCTACCAACCCCAAATTTTGATGCTACTTTGGATAAACTCTCCTGTCTTTATGGTATGAGTGCAAAGAGTTGCAATAGAGAAATTTTGAAAAAGCCCCTAATTTAAAGATGTTACATATTATGCTGGAGTGGAGCCTTTGTGATGAAGATGTCCCCCCACTGAGTGGCTTGGATAATATCTCAGTTGAACTCCAAAATTTGATGCTACTTGACTATCGGTAATAAACCCCTCATATGACATACGGTTTATGGTTCCTCTTTGCGTTTCCATCAAATTTGATAACTTTGGGGGTTTGGGTGGCTTAGGGTTTCATGGAAGCATATGAATGATATTGGTTCGCTCCTACCAAATCTTAAACAGCTCCATCTAGAAAGTATGCCTTTGGGGCCCCAGAGTGGAATATAGAATCTGGTTTTTTTTGAAATTTCAGTCACTTGTAATTGAAGATTTGGATCTGGTGCGATGGAAGCTAAACATGGAACCCCCCAAACCACCTATAGCTTTACTTCTGCCAAAATTACCGGAATCTCTCGATTCGTTGCCACTCTTCTTTTGAGATGGAAGTATGACTGTCAACTTTATTGGTTAGTCTTCCCATTTAACTTGCATAAATCACATCAGTTCTTTCTTTTTTATCTTAAATGTTTTTGTTTTGATTTGAACTTTTTTTAACTTGTGTTCATTTTTTTTTTATTTGAACTTAAATAGCAGTGATTATGGCATTTTGTTAAGGTTTTTACACTCTTACATCTATCAAGGGAGATAGAGGAACACGGTTGAATGCGGTCAGTTTGGGAGCATCTCTCCAAAAGTGTGTTTCGACAAATTCTTTGCGACTCCAACTGAGTTGTTTGGTATTGAGAGTAGTAAACAGTAGCAGGGAGGGGCACTGTGTTTTTTAAATCAATTTGATACGGTCAAGAAATGGGAAAGTTTGAAGGGGGAAAAGGGGAATGGTCTGGCCGCTCCCAATCCCCAGCTAGAGGGAAATTTTCGAGAGAAGTTGTTAGCAAGAATATCTCCATTTGTTAGGTTGTTATTTGTTTCCCAAATTTTTTAAATATTTTAATTTCGTAATTTGAATTTCCTATAAATAGGGAGAAGCGAAGAGAGGAAATCATCTCTGGAGCAGATCATATTTTTGGGCGACTCTGTCGTTGGGCCTCCCTTTGAGGTTGTTTTCTTTCCCATTAATTTTCAGAAATAATATTATTGAGCTATGTTTCCTTTGATCAGTGTTTACATTTAGCACAGCTCGTGCTAAACAAAATTTGGCCTTTACTCCTAACTTGGTGCGGTGACGTGTATCGGACGGACTGGACTGGAGGAGTTGGAGAAGGCCCGGGAAAATCTGGCTAACAGCAAAACGGTGTTGGAAGCAGCGGTCGAGGGAAATTAATTCCCAGTTTCCCCGGGGAGTGAACAAGAACCCCATACTCCGGAGATCGTGCAGGGTTGCTGCTCTCAAACTGAAGAAAGGCAGTACCTGAGGACGACCAAACCCCAGCAACTCGGAGCTTGGCAACAACAGGTGCCACATCAGCATTCCCCATGCCCACTTTTGTTGGCACAGGGTTTCCCGTTCCCCATGCCCATTTTTGCTGGCATAGAGGCCCCGTGGCTAGCAAGCGCAGGCAATTTTTCTGATCTCGGGCTTCCCCCGAAAACGGATGGGCGTCGTGGGGGGTGGCGGGCCACATTTCCCCTGGTACCAGCTGTTGCGGAAAGGGGACCCCTGTCTCACTTGGGCCCAATTCACCGGGAGTTAATGAAACGTTTGGGGGCATGGGCCCTGGCAATACGGGCGTTTGCGGCTGTCGACACACAGATTCTCTCGCTGAATATGTAGCGGCTTTCAAAGCACGTCTCTCGCAATTTCCCGGATATATCATGACATCAATTTTTCGGGTTCTTTATGGCAGCCCTTTCGCCCTGGGGCCCGCCTCCGCGGTCAGCGCCGGGCCTCTCCCACAATCACGCCTGCCTACACAAGTCAGCCGGGCCCTCATTCTTGAAGGGGCACCCCACCCCCCTCTAAATTTTTCCCTCCACTGGTTCCTCCCGCCCGGTTTCCCTACGTTTTCCCCAACTTTTCCAGGAATATCAGCATATCGCGACTGGTACCTGTGTCAAGTGCGGCTAAAATTTGGGCCACCCACGGGTGCCCTCTAAGACCCTCAATGTTCTTATCTGCGAGGACAACACCCAACCGAGGATGACAATGAGTTCGAGGACACGGAGGGGGTGGATGCAAAAATGGGTTTCACGGAATTGTCTCGAAATGGGCTTGATCATCCCAAAACCATGAAGCTATTTGGGGGGGTCAGTTCACAGAAAGTTAAGGTGATGGTGGATAGTGGCGCCAGCCCGTTTTTTTTTCTGACGCTCGCGCAGCTGCGTGCCCCTCACTCCCCCTGCGCCATATTCAGTTATATTGGGAGATGGGACCACTCACTGGCACCAAAGGTTTGTCGGGAGTCCCCCGGTTCGGGAAAAGAAACGTTTTTGGTATCCCGCACATTTTACTCCGGAATATAGATATCATCTCGGGGGCCATGGCTTTCGTCCCCCGGTAATGTGATGGCTAACTGGCAGAATTCCTCTATGTTTTTTCAGTAGACGGGCCCTACAGTTCCCATTACAGGTGACCCAACTCTTATGCGGGGTGCGTGTTCAACGCAGGATCTTCGATCCTTGGACGAAGAGGACTGTTGCTGGGTCCTCCGATCTGTCGAAACTGAGACGACGCCCATCCTATTCCGGATTGACGATGCCTTGCCACCAGACGCCCGATCCCAGCTGCTGCAGCTCGTGTTGGAATTCCCATCTATCACGCAGCCAGCAGGCGACCTGCCCCCAGCCGGTGCGTGGACCAGCAAATTCCACTATTACCAGGTACGGAACTGGTATCAGTCAGGCCATATCGTTATAATCACTTGCAGAAGGATGAGATGGAAAAATTAGTCGCGAGATGCTTGAGTCGGAGTAATACAGCCTAGCACCAGCCCGTACTCCAGCCCGGTGTTACTGGTAAAAAGAAGGATGGGTCATGGCGATTTTGCGTCGATTACAGGGAATTGAACAAGTGTATTGTTCCATATAAGTACCCCATTCCGATAATTCAGGAGTTACTAGAAGAATTGCATGGCGCGCTTGGTTAAAAAAATTGACTTAAAGGCGGGTTATCACTATATCTGCGTGGCTGCCGCTAATATCCATAAGACAGCGTTCCACATGCATTTGGGCCATTACGAGTTTCTTGTCATGCCATTCAGCCTAACCAACGCCCCAGCCACTTTTAAGAGCTTGATGAACGATATATTACGGCCATCCTTGCTAAGTTCGTCCTGGTTTTCTTTGACGACATCTTGATTTACAGCAAATTGTGGGAGGACCATCTACTCCATCTACGTCAGGTATTCCAGGCTTTGCAGGCGAGCGTGGAGTACCTTGGCCATATCGTCTCTCACGAAGGGGTGAAGATGGACCCAACAAAGGTCTCGGCCGTCTTACGATGGCCCACTCCTTCCACCTTGAAGAGCATTTGCGGTTTTCTTGGCTTGACGGGTTACTACCGCCGATACATCAAGGATTACGGCAAGATCACATCCCCTCACAGCCCTTTTGCGGAAGCCGCACTCACCTCCTCCAAACAGCCGTGGCTGTGGCCGACGGAAGTAGCCAGTGCGTTCAAGCACTTAAAAAGGCGTTGACTTGCGCCTCTCCTCCGTATGCCGGATTTCAAAAAGGAGTTCGTCAGTGAATGCGGTGCCTCGGGTTGCGGGTTGGGCACGGTTCTAATGCAGGAGTGCCAACCCGTCGCCTACTTCAGCAAGACACTTTCACCCCGATGGCTGCAAGTCGGCTTACGAGAAGGAGCTCATGGCTTTAGTGCTCGCACACCATTGGGGCCCTTATTTACTTGGTCGCCGCTTTTTCGTTCACACGGATCAGCGGAGCCTCCGCCAACTCTTAGCCCACCCTCTCGCAGCACCGGGCAACAAAATTGGGCTGCCAAGCTGTTAGGATACAATTTTTCAATCGTATACAAAGAGGGCCGACTGAACAAGGCCGCCGACGCCCTCTCACGTCGTGACGAGGCCCTCCTCGAACTGTCGGCTGTATCGCGAGCTACCTGGCCGGAGTGGACTTCAGTGCAGTCCTCCATCGCGGCTGACCCGACATTGGCCAAGATTAAAACGGACTTGAGGCTGGCCGTCCCTCTTCCCCCCACTATGAGCTGGTTCATGGGACTCTATTTTACAAAGGCCGAATTGTCGTTCCCTCCCAGTCACCTTGGATTCAGAAACTCATTGCTGAGTTTCATGTCACACCTCCCTGGGGCCAAGCGGAGCATATCACACATATCGCAGGATTGCTCCAAATGTATATTGGCGGGAATGATGCGTCACGTCACCGCTTTCATCGCTGCCTGCGCGACATGCCAACGTCATAAGGCCAAACCAAAGCCCCGCCGGTTCTACAACCTTTGCCAATTCCGGAACGAGTTTGGGAGGATATTAGTATGGACTTCTGTTTCCGGACTGCCCAAGGCTGGTGGTTTTGACTGCATTTTCGTCGTCATCGACCGGCTGGCCAAGTAAGCACATTTCATCGGGTTGCGCCACCTGTTCTCGGCTCGCCAGGTGGCTGAGGCATTTAAGGCTAAGATCATCCGCCTCCACGCCATACCTCGTTCGATCGCTCCGATCGGGATCCTGATCCCTGTTCCTAAGCCTTTTGGAAGGAACTCTTCTGCGCCACGGGAACTAATTTGAAATGAGCTCGGCCTATCACCCGGAGATGGACGGCCAAACGGAGGTGTTGAACCGTTGCCTCCAAACTTACCTCCGTTGTTTCTCGTTTGATAGGCCGAAGCAATGGAACAAGTGGCTTCCTTGGGCTGAGTACTGTTACAACACCAGCGCCCATTCGTCAGCGGGTACTACTCCTTTTGAGTTGGTTTACAGCCGGCCAAACCCCGACCATCCAGGCCTTTCTACCTAGGGAGGTCAAGGCACAGGCGGTGGTGGACACACTCGCTCTGCGACGAAGCATTGGAGCTGCTGCGCCACCACCTACAACGAGCCCAACAGCGGATGACTATCACCGCCAATAAGCACCGCCGCGACGTCCATTTCAGTGTGGGGGACTCGGTTTATCTCAAGTTCCGACCGCATCGCCAATCCACTCTATTCTCCGCATGCAATAGGAAGCTGGCGCCTCATTTTTCGGCCCTTTCCGCTCGCGGCGCGAAATGGTGAGTCAGCCTACCGGTTGGACCTTCCGGCCTCAGCTCGCATCCACCTGGTCTTTCATGTGTCCTTGCTCAAGCGGGCCATCGGGGATGAGGTGGCGGACTAGACCCTGCCAGAAGGATTAATCAATCCCGAACCCCCTTTCCTCCCAGAAAGCGTGCTGGACCGTAGGGTGTTTGAGCGGGAGGGCAACAGTTGAACCAAGTGTTATTCAAATGGGAAGGGCTAGACAACGAAGAGGCGACTTGGATGGATGAGGCAGATGTTTGAGGCGGACAAGGCTGTTTCGACGGGGCGGCAGTTGATACGGTCAGGAAATGGAAAGTTTACAAGAGGGGAGAAAGGGAAGTGGTCTGGCCAAGCTCCAACAGCTAGAGGAATTCTCGAGAGAGTTGTTAGCAAGAATATCTCCATTAGTTAGCTGTTATTTCATTTTCCTATTTTTAAGTATTTTTAATTTCGTAATTTGAATTCATAGTTATAGAGTAGTCTATAAATAGGGTGAAGCGAAGAGAGGAAATCATCTCTGGAGCAGATCATATATTGGACGACTCTGTCGTAGGGGCCCCCTTGTGAGGATTGTGTTTTCTTTCCCATTCATTTTCAGAAATAATATTCTTGAGCTCTGTTTCCTTCGATCAGTGTTTACATTCTAGCACAGCTCGTGCTCAACCAAATTGAGTGGCCTTTACTCCTAACAATTTATGTAGTCGGTTATAATTGTGTGAGCGTGTTAAAAGCTTCTTCGTGGGTTTTTCTTCATTTGGTTCTTTTTCCATGTCGTAGTATTTGAATCAAACAGAAACTCTTGGTTCTTCAAAAGGCATGTGATCTCCAATTTCTCAACAGAAGGGATGAAAAAATAATCTTGACAATACACATTTAGCTATGAAGAAAATGAAACAACATCAAATTTACAATTGAGAAAGACAACTACTAATTAAAAAGCAAAATAAATCCAATTAATGGAAATTATTTCCTCCTTAGCTATAGCAATGCATTGTTGACTTCAATAAAATGAGCAGGTATGGTGTTTACTTAATTTATTATTGGCAAATGAAATTAGTGGGAATCAAGATAGTATATAATTAAAGATAATGACTTGTAAACAAAGGCAGCCAATTAACTTACTTTGAGATGGCGTGCTTTTCTTCAATTTATCTGTGACTAACGACATGTGCATATTGCTTAACATAAAGTTAGTCAAACATGGTGTGCCTGAGTTAGTCAATGGCCATTGGTCACATTTATTGGTGCTATTCTGATACTGCTTTTTTCAAGAACCACAATTGTGTTGTGTTTGATAATTCATATGGCGGCTTATGGTGCGGTGATTTCTCTCAAGAATACGATTGAGTGTATTCTAGAATCGTCTCGCATTTGGCTGGGTCCTTCCTGTCCCAAATCTTACAACCCACCTACGATGCCATGTTCCGTTTGCAGAAGGTTCTACTAAAGGTAGATGACACCGGGTACAACAAGATCGGACGAGGGTGAACGCGTTGGATGAACGAATCAAAGAGACCATATGGGAATTCGAAGATTTACTCGAATCACATTTCACCGATCAAATTCTTCCACAACTCGAAAGCTCATCATCAGGAGGTGAGAGCAATCACTTGCATTTCTATCTAGATCTGCAGTGTCTACAAGAGAGTGTTGATAGCTTCGTCGAGAGGGTGATAGTGATGGAGGTGGAGTACGATATTGAGCTGGTGAATATGCCGAAGAAGAAGACGAACCTATTTCCTCAAGGATTGATTTTGGTGGAGTCAACTCGGAGATGGTTGGATTATTTAATGAATTTGAATTAGTCAAGGATCATCTTCTTGCAGAGGGTAAAAGAAATTGGTTATCCATTATTGGGATGGCGGGGTTGGAAAGACAACTCTTGCTAAGAAATATTGATGATCCATCCATACGAGGCACATTTTGAGCTTGAGCATGGATCAAAGTGGGCAGAAAATGTGAATCCAATGAAACATTACGATGCATCCTAGCTCAAGTGGATCCCAACACTCACCACCAAATGCTTACCGATGAGAAAGTAGTTGGAGTCTTGGAAGAGAGCTTGAAGGATAAGAAATGTCTCATTGTGTTGGATGATATATGGAAATGGGACACACGAGTACTTGATATCTTCTGGAAGACAATGTCCGAATCTTGTTTACAAGCAGACTAAGAAGCAGACCAGGAATAAAAGAATCTTCATATCTAAAGTACGCTTGTTGGATGAAGAAGAAAGTAATAAATTACTTGCTGAGAAGGTGTTTGGTGAAGAGGGCTTCCTCCTCACCTTAAGAAATTGGGAGAGAAGATTGCCAAAAAATGTGAAGGTCTTCCACTTATGATAGTCACAGTTGCGAGCCCCTATCCAAAGAAGACAAGACTACGAAATATTGGACTGAGGTAGTTGAAAAATACCACAATCCAGTATTCATGGATGCATATGATCAAATATCAGAGGTACTTTTCCCAAGTTACGAATACTTACCTCAATTTTTAAAAATGCTTTTCATCTATGTTGGAGCTTTTCCTCCATATAGTGATATCAACATACATAAACTCATACGTCGGTTGATTGCTGAGGGGTTTGTTGAAGTCATAGGAAAACAAACTTTGGAAAATTTTATACTTGATTGCTCTTTGGAGCTTGCTCGTGGATATCATCTTCTTCTGGTAGAGTTAAATCAACAAACTATGTTTTCAAGGAATGAGTTTCGCGTGCATTCTTGCTGGCAGCACTTCTGTAAGAAAGAAGCAAGTAAGATCAAGTTTTTGCATGTTTTACAAAGTTGGGATGATGATATGAAAGACCAACGTCGGTTGTGTGCCCATTCCAACAGTTTATTTGCCTTCAAACAAGTATACGATTCAGTAAATATTGATTGCGCATCCATTATCCGTTCTCTTCTTTGTCTTGGTCCTTACCACCAATACCCGATGTCAATTCATGCCATGGATTTCAAGTTGATGAGGGTACTAGATGCTCTTACGGTCCGATTTTACCATATCCCAGTTGAAATTTTGAAACTAGTTTGTCTAAAGTACATTTCCCTAACTTACAACAAAGAGCTTCCAGTTTCCATATCAAACCTTTTCCAACTTCAATCCTTGATTATCAAACCAGATATATGCATTAAAAGGCGTGGAACTGTGTCATATATGCCGGTGGGCATATGGAACATGCAAGAACTACAACACATTGAGGGATATGGATTAAACCTACCTACCCCTAATTCTAATGCTACTCTGAACAAAGTCTCCACTCTTTTTGGCGTGAGCGCAAAGAGTTGTACTAGAGAAATTCTCAAAAAAATCCCTAATTTAGAGAGATTATATATTCAGATGGAGTGGAAGCCTTATGATGATGAAGATGATAACAACTCACTGAGTAGCTTGGGTTATATCTCAGAGGAACTACAGAATTTGGTTGTTCTTAATTATTCTGTAGAGAATCCTCATATGGAGTATGAGTCTACGATTCCTCTTTCAATGTTTCCATCAAGTCTAACAGTTTTGTATTTGAGTGGCTTTGGGTGTCCATGGAAGCACATAAATGACATTTGTTCATTGCTACCCAATCTTCTGAAGCTCGAGTTACAACACTATGCCTTTCGAGGCCCATTGTGGGATATTGAATCAGAGTGTTTTTTGAAACTTAAGACACTTGTGATTGGAGACACTGATTTGGTGCAATGGAGAGCTCAACATGGAAGCCTTCCAAGTCTTAAGCTTTTAAGCATACAACATTGCTACAAATTAAAACAACTAGATTGGACGCGTGATCCCCCAATGGTCACAACGACTGCAATTGAATTGTTTGAGTGCAATCCCTTAGCTGTCGCCTCTGCCAAGCAATTAAGACCAAAATTTTCTTTACAGTTCGTTGGCACTCTTCCTTTTGAGCTGTGAAGTCAAAGCAAGATCTAACTTGGTTAACAGGTTAACCTTCCTACTCCTAAAATGCTTGTACTTGTGATTTAAACTTGATGTGTTTTGATTAAATCTTATTGTAGTACTTGAGTTTTAGGTTGTTGGCTGCTCTTTTTCTTACGAGTTAACGAGAATTTGACATCTAAAATGACCAAGTTTCGTAGGACTCTGTTGATGAGGTTTACTTCACTAAGGATAAGAGGCATAAATAGGACTCTGTTGATGAGATTTACTTCGCTAAGGAATATGATGCATTGAAATGTCTTAGGATTGTGATAGTTGTTAGCTTGGTTGCTTTGACATTAAGTTTTTTCTTTTCTAATACTTGATTTTTTGATGATTTTTTGAAGGTTGGATTATGAGAAGTGTAGGCCCTTTTGCGACTTATTGATGTGTGTTTTGGAGGGTTTTAGGAAGCTGTTGACATTGGGAGAAGTTTTGCTGCCATGGAAGATTATCAAATAGATGGAAACAAAGAAATGGTTGCTCTTGAAGCAATGATCATAGGCGTTTGGTTGACGTCTTGCTATGTAGCTACTTGTATCAATGTACTTGTATGGCGAAATTGTCAAAAATGTCACATAGTTGTGATTAAATTTTGATCTTTTCAACAACTTTCACATTCGGCCAATAAATTATGAGGTTAACATCGCAATTCCTACGAGCTTTGATTTATATCCGAAATTTTGGTTTATATCTCAGTTCCAATCATCATCAGTTTGCAAAGGAAGTACCGAGTGTATTAATTCTATTTCATAGTTTCTGAAATCACTACAAAAAAACTTATATTTTAAGAACATAAAAATCGATACGCAATTATTTTCTTTAGAAAAATTTTAAATATCATAGTTAAGGACGCAAAGAAAGCGCCCCTTTAAAATTTAATGATAAAATAACTTATTTTTTATTTTTTTTAGAACATTTTCATCATCTAATTTTAGTTGGAACATCAATAATAAAGATGCTTTTTGAAGCATTGGTGATATATTTAAAAACACAAATTAGCATCCTTAAATGCATTAAAAACGTCATTTTAAGTTTTTTTGTTTTAGCGAATATCCTTATCTTCATTTATATGTTTCCTAAATTTGACCAAATGTTATCTTAGCTTCATGTCCATCCATAGATTATAAATATCTGAAATTAACTAAAAAATTAAGCCTAGCTAAAATTACGACATGCATTCTCCATCAGTTTGATTTGTGGACGAAAATGGAAGGCCCGAAATTGTTGGCGGCTAACCTACATGACGACGGGCTGATAGTTTAGTTTTTATTGGGCTGAAATATGGCTTCATGAGAGTTTGGGCCTACCACCACATGACTCTACATGGAACCATATCACCTAAATGTCATTTATTTATTTATTTGATAAAATATCATATCCTTTAAGTTTTTCCGATTTCATGCAATATTTTTTCAATACCGTTGTAACTTATTAAAATAGCAAATTGTTTCAAATCGATTCAACAAATTCTCTTTTATCAATGTCACAAGAATAAATATGTATTATTATTATTATTATTATTATTATTATTATTATTATTATTATTATTATTATTATTATTATTATTATTATTATTATTATTATTATTATTATTATTATTATTATTATGAATAAATTGTAATAAATCAATTCATTATTTAGAAGTGGGGTTCAAATTAAGAGAAAAATTAAAATTTCGGCCAGTCCTGCGTTTTCAAAATAAGACGAGACTACATGCAGTTTGAACTTGTTTGAACCAGAAAATCTATGGTGAAAATATATCTGATATGATATCCGAAAAATTATGCATGAACATTATCGTCTTCTACATTTAATTATAATATCATTATTTTATTAAAAAATATTGATAGTCAGTCATTGCTAACATGCGATGAATTATGACTAACGAGAATAATTTATGCTACACACGTATATATGTGCTTGTTGTATATATAAAGTGGTCGGGTAGGGTGGAGTTAAATTCTATTGATAAATAAATGTGGTATGATGGATAAAAAAATATGAGCTTAAAAGATTACAATTTATATAGGAGAATTTTAGTTGAAGTGTAGAGCGTGCTTAAGGTTAGCCGGATTAAGAATTCTGATTAAATTAGCTTCATTTCTTTATCGGCTCGCATCCTTGTTGGGTCACTGATCACCCTTGCTCTGATAAAATATTTAGTTAGAGATATTTATTTTTATGTAACAACCAATATATATCTGCATTATTGGTTTGAAAATATTTTTAAGATTAGTTGTCGTTGTATAAGAGTTGAGGCATATTTTAAGATTAGGGTGTTACAATCACCACCTAACGCCGTTGACGAATCTCGACATACATACTAGTTCATCGGCATATCTCGACAGCCATGCTCCCAAAAACTCTTCCATGGAATTTTCTCAACATAATAGTTGAATCGAATGGATAACTGCATAGAACTCTTACAAATCAAGTAAGTCCTTCCTTTCTCTACTATTTTTTTAAATCATGAAATTTGTTATATAATGAGTTATACATGTTTCTGGTATTGGTTTGAGCGTTAAAGTATCAAAAATTGGAAGACACATAGGGATCTAAAATAGCGATGCTGAAATTGTAAATTTATGCTGGTTAATTGTTTGAATCAATTACAGTTATGTTTATAACAGGGATATTGACACCTAATATAATAAAACTTTCAAAAAGTTGAATTTTTCCCACGAACTTTAAAAAATTGCAAAAATAATATCTTAACTTTACCCGAGTTTGTTATTTCCCACCAATAAAAATATTCCGGGAAAAAAATATCAAGATATGAATTTTTTCGTAATTTCTTGACAACAACTTCGGAGTTTCAAGTTTTTCAATCTTTGAGAATAGTTTTTCTAGAATTACACCCTCCAAATTTGTTCTTCAATCTAATATTATAGCCATAATTTTTCATTGGTAGGATAATAAACTCGGGTAAAGTTCGTTATATTATTTGTCAATTTCAAAGTTCGTGGAAAAATCCAACTATTTGAAAGTTTTATGATATTAGATGTCAATATCCCTTTATAATATTATTAAATTTAAACCCGTGTTGAATTAAAAAAAAAAAATTTAAATGTATACTAAGAAGAAGAATGGCCGAGAAGTTGGAGTTACAGTGATTTATTTTATGAATTCTATTTTATTATATATTTTGTAAATTAGTTATACTGTTTAAAGTTGAAGAGTTTATGAGTAAGGAATGAGTACACTGATGAATAAATGTAATTGTATCATTAATTTATACAAAGTTTATACATAAACGCTTATATTTTGTTAAAGTAAGTAAAAGTGCAATTTAACATACGACTCTTTATCAATTTGGTCATAAACATTATCTTTTGATTATTTGGTCCTCACAAATGAATTGCCGAATCGGTCCCCAATTAACAGATACGTTAAAAAAATAGACGGTCAATTGTTAAAAACACTAAAATGACGAAGAACAGCTTCTTCGTTCTCCTTTTCTATTCTCCTCTCTTCCGGCGACGGCTGCAGTTCGTGAACAAGTTATGGAGCGTTCTTTGTGCACCGACGGTCCGGAGCGTCCTCCTCCACGCGGCGACGCTTGGCTAGCACGGCGTTGGCCTTGAGCGTGTCGAAGCATTTGGGGCAGTCGGGCTCCTCATGGAAGCGGAGGGAGGATGGCTCTCGGGAGCTCGGATCAGCGGCGGATCCGTCGTTTAAGGTGTTAGGCTGGTGGTGGGTTGCGGCGTGGAATGGGGAGAGGGATGCGAGGAGATTCGGTGGCGGATATGTTGGGCATCGGAGCTTCACTTCGACTTCCATCGATGTCGAGAAATGGAAGCCGTGATTGGGGATTTTGTTGGATGGATTAGAGGCCGTCGGTGGGATTTGGAGGTGGGGTTGGCGGAGCGATCGAAGTGGTGGAGGAGGGAGGAGGGGGCGGCAATGGCGCGTTGTTTGCGGGCTTCTTCGAGTTCTTCTTTTGTCTTCCACTTTCAATTTGATTTTTATAGGTTTCGCCAAGCATCTCTCTATTTCTTTCTCTTTGCTTTTAGAAGTAGAATCCCTACTCATATTTAGTCAAATTTAATCATCGTCTATTTTTAACGGATCGTTAGCAGGGACCAATTCTGTCAAAATTCATTTGTAAGGATCAAATAATCAAAAAGATAATGTTTATGACCAAATTGATAAAACAACCATATCGTTAGGGCCACTTTCGCCATTACTCTTTTATTAATACTCCTCCGTCCCCGATTAAGTCACACTTTTCCATTTCGGTCCGTCCACAATCAAGAGTCACACTTCATTTTACCATAAATGGTGAGTGGTCCCCAATCCACTAACTCACTTTACTCACATTTTATTATAAAACCAATATAAAAAGTGGGTCCCACATTCCACTAATCTTTTCAACCAACTTTTCTTTACATTTTTTAAAACCCGTGCCCAATCAAAGACTCTTTAATCTGGACTGAGGAGATCATTTTGTACTAACATGTCAGTAGGAATTTTCTTGTACAAAATTAGGTCAACCTTTTCCAAAAACCAACAATCATTCACTTTCTTCACGTCAACTTCCCAACTGATCTCTTTCCTCGCATTATGTTGCATCTTGTCTAATATTCTCACCAAATTCGTCGACCAAACTCGGAGAATTCTCTATTGCATATGCAAACAAATTAAGGAGAAATAGAATTATTAAAGCATTATTATTATTATGAAAGTTAGTGGGTAAGTGGCAATGAATGTCATTAGTGGATAGTTAATCATGAAAAAATGAAGAGTTTTAGTATTAATATTTCATTTAAGTTACATAACATGATATTTTTAAATTTAAAAATAAAGTAAGTATATGAAAAATTCTTTTTATACTATGAATGACATTCTTTAATTATTCCCAAAACTCTCCTTTTATATATTTATAGATAGATTATAATTTTTAATTTTTTAAAATATAAACTTTTGAAATGATATAAATTTTAATATAAATTTGATAAAGAAAAAAATATGTCGTGAAAAATGAGTTTCATATCATAAGAGGGAAAGAAAGTTCCTAAAATAAATGGGATGTCGGCACTGCACTGCTTTACTAAATTTCAGCCCCGTTTCTTAAAATTTCTGATTCCGTCATTGTTCAATGCTTTCGTTCTCATAAAATTTTTAGTAAGAGATTTATTTTTATTGGTTTGGAAAGAATATTTTTAAGATTAATAGTTGTTGTATTAGAGTTGACGCATATTTAATTCGGAACCACCACCTAACGCCGTTGACAAATCCTGTTCTCCGGCTTCACCACCGCAACTCTACTCCGAGATGGCGGCTTATGGTGCAGCCACTTCTCTTAAGTACACGATTCATCGTATTCTGCTTTTCCCTCGATTTCGTTTGGTTCATCCCTCTCAACAAATCTTACAACGAGCGTATGAGGCCATGGTTCGCTTGCAGAAAGTTTTACTAAAGCTGGATGAGACGAGCTACTGCAAGATCAGGACGGAGGTGAATGTTGTGGATGAACGAATCAAAGAGGTTGTATGGAAATTCAAGATTTACTCGAATCCCATTACACAAATCAGATTCTTCTACAGCTCAAAGAGAGAGATCACTTGTCTTTCTTAGCAGATATGCAGAGTCGTCGGCAGAGTGTTGATTGCTTGGTCGAGAGAGTGACGATGACGGAGCGGGTACAAAGTTCAGCTGGAGAATATGCCTGAAGAAGAAGGCGAACCTGTTTCCTCAAGGATTGATTTCGGTGGAATCAACTCTGAGAATTGGATTATCTGATGAATTTGAACGAGTCAAGGATTTGATTCTTGTACAAGATCGTGGCAATTTCAATTGGCTATCAGTGATTGGGGTGGCAGGGGTTGGAAAGACAACTCGGCGAAGAAAGATTTGACGATCCAACTATTCGAGACATTTCGAGCTTCGAGCATGGTAAAGGGGCGGAAAATGTGATTCCAAAACTTTACGACGCATTCTAGCTCAACTGGATCCCAACATTCGCCACCAAGTGCTTAACCAAGGAGATGACGATGATGGCATCGATATTTTAGTTGGAGTCTTGAAAGAGAGATTGAAGAATAAGAAGTGTCTCCTTGTGATGGACGATGATGGGAATGGGACAAACGGCTAATGGATAGATTGCCAAAGGAGAATATTCAAATCTTGCTTACAAGTAGGCTAAGATCTAATGGAATGTCACTTCAAGATTGCTAGGAGTTAAAGGGTCTCCATTTCAAGTAGTATGTTTGCTGAATGAAGAAGAACGTGAGAAATTACTTGTGTGAAGGTGCTCAATCAGAAGGGTTTGGGAGATCTCTTATCTTTCTCTGTGGATCTGCAGAGTCTGCGGCAGAGTGTTGATAGCTTCATCGAGACAGTGACGGTGATGGAGGCAGAGTATGATATTGAACGGTTGAATATGCCTGAAGAAAAAGGTGTACTCTTTCCACAAGAATTGATTGCCATAGAATCAACTCTAATATGGTTGGATTATCTGATGAATTTGGACAAGTAAGGGATTATCTTCTTGCAGAAATTGAAGTTGATAAAAGATGTGTAGATGAAAAGGATTGGCTATTAGTTATGGGATGGCAGGGGTTGGAAAGACAACTCTTGCAAAGAAAGCATTTGAAGATCCAACCATTCAGAGACATTTCGACTTTCGAGCATGGGTGAAAGTGGGAAGAAAATGTGGAATCAATGAAATATTACGATGTATTCTAGCTCAAGTGGATCAAAACATTCGCAACCAAATGCTTACTCCAGCAGACAATAATGATGACGAGGTGGAAGAACTCTTGGAAAAGAGATTGAAGGATAAGAAATGTCTCATTGTGTTAGATGATGTATGGAATGGGACACAGATATAATTGATTACTTGCCACATGATAATGTCCGAATCTTGGTTACAAGCAGGCTAGGAATTGAAGAATCTTCGCATCATGTCATAGTACGATTGTTGACTTTCGAAGAAAGTAAGGAATTACTTGGCGAGAAGGTGTTTGGTAAATATGGTTTCCCTTCCCACCTGAGAAATTGGGAGAAAAGATTGCCAAAAAATGTGAAGGTCTTCCACTTATGATAGTCACAGTTGCCGAGCTCCTATCCAATGAAGAAAAGACCCCAATCTGGGCTCCGTAGCTGGAAAAAACATAATTCAGTTTTCGTGGATGCATATAGTAAAATATATGAGGTACTTTTACCAAGCTATGAATACTTACCTCAATATCTAAAAATGGTTTTTCTCTATATTGGAGCTTTCCATCCGTACAAAAATATCGAACAAAATCACATGTTCTCCTTGTTGCATGCTGAAGGGTTTCTAGAACATAGTCTAAAACAGACTAAGGAGCCTTTTTGCTGAATTTTGCTTGGAAAGGCTTGCAAGCTATTATCATCTTTTTCTGTTTAGATTAGATACAAAATCTTGGTTTTCAAGGCCACAGTCCCGTGCATTCATGTTGGCAGCACTTGTGTAGAAAGAATCAAGTAAGATCAAGTTTCTGCATGTCTTACAAAGTTGGCATGATGTTTTGAAAGACCAACGTCGGTTGTGTACCAATGATCACATGTTGTTTGCCTTTGAACAAGTGCTTCGCTCAATAACGTATGATGGCGCATCCACCGTCCGTTCTTTGCTTTGTTTTGGTCCTTACCATCACTATCCGGTGCCAATACTTGCCATGAATTTCAAGCTGCTCAGGGTATTAGATGCTTACCAAGTCCGGTTCTACCATTTCCCACTTGAAATTTTCAGACTAGTTTGTTTGACGTATCTTGCCCTAACTTGCACCAGAGAGATCCCATCTTCCATATCCAACCTTTTTCAACTTCAAGTGTTTCTTATCAAATCCCATGAGAACATTAAAAAGCGTGGAGTTGTGTCATATTTGCCGATGGAAATGTGGGACATGCAAGAACTAATATGATTGATGTCACTGGAAGAGACCTACCAATCTCTAATGGTGATACTACTTTGGACAAACTCCACACTCTTTCTGGTGTTAGTACGAAGAGTTGCACTAGAAAAGTTCTCAGAAGAATCCCCAATTTGAAGTCATTACTAATTATTATGGAGTTGGGAACCTTATGCTGACGACAATAATGACGACCCATTGAGTGGATTGGATTATATATCTCAAGAACTCCTTCATTTGGAGGCACTTAAATTTCTTGTAGTGAACCCTGAGATGATGTTTGAGTATGGGGTTTCCCTTTTTAAAAATGTTCCCATCAAGTCTGACATTGTTGAAATTGGGTGGCACTGGGTGTTCATGGCAGCACTTGAATGACATTGGTTCGTGCTACCAAATCTCAAGGGAGTTTTTCTTACATGACTATCCCTTTCCCGAGGGCCAGAGTGAATATAGTCATTGGGTGTTTTTTCAAAACTTGAGACACTTGTAATTCAAGACACTGATTTGGTGCGATGGAGCGTTTAAAAGGGCGAAGCCTCTCAAATCTTAAACTCCTAAGTTTACAGCATTGCTACAAGTTACAGCAACTCGAATGGAAATATGGTAGAGCAAGATATAAATCTGAAATGCATGCAATTGAATTAATTGAGTGCAATCCCATGGCGGGGTAAGCTCTGCCAATCAGTTACCGGAATCTTTGTTTACAGTTCGTAGCTACTCTTCTTTTTGTTAGCTGAGAAGTCGTAGCCAGAATCTTTTGCTTGGTTAACAGGTTAGCCTCCCTACTTCATATAATTTGCACTAACTTTATAAATTCACTTATTTCTTACCTATAATGCATGTGTTTGTGATTTAAACTTGACGATGTGTTTTTGTTATATATTATCGTAGGGGCGTGTGTTTTAAGTTGTTAGCTGCTCTTTTTTTTTGCTAGTGTGTGGTTTGGTGGTTTCTATTACTGCGCGTGCAGTGTGTTTTCCCGAATCTAAGGATTGTGAATTGTTGGAGTTTGCTGAGGATCATGAAACCTAGACGGTGATTTATGTTTGTAACCGAAACTGTTGTCAGTTAGATTTGTATGAAAACATACATGTAGTTCAAGCCGTGTTATGCATGATTTTCACTTTGTTTTGATTCTATGTGGATCAGTTGATGCGTTTTCGTTAGTCGAAGTTCATCAATAAGCTCATTTTCAAAAGGGGAGAATATATTTATATGTTTATTTATCGATTAATGTAGCAAAAGAGAAGGGATTATTACTTGATTCTTGATTATTTTGTTTTTATATTAGATTGATAATGTGTATGTATACAGTATACCATCATCACATTTGTATAATAGGATTTCAACCTCTTTCTATGATGTTTATAGAGATTCACATTGAGGAATTCTTGCAATGAGAGATCAGTGTGGGTTTATGTTGTGGCTATAGATTTTAGGTATGTTTTTCACAATTACAGTTCAAAAAGACCAACAGAATACTTGCTAGTATGTAGAAATTGTTGTAAGAATTTTAGATGCAGAAAAGGTTTAAATCCCCTTGAGCTTTCATAAGCATGATTAATATTTTGTGTTCAAAAATGGTTTATTCCTTACCTAAAATGCTCGTGCTTGTGATTTAAACTTGATGCGTTATGGTTATATGTATCTTATTGTTGTATTTGTGTTTTAGGTTGTTGTCTGCTCTTTTTCTTACTCCTAATTATGAGAATTTGACATCTAATTAATGTTCAAGTTTCGTCCAACCTCTGATATATTTGTTGATGTGGAGGATAATGCCTTGAAATGTCTTAGGATTGTGATAGTATGTTAGGAACCTAAATTTCCCTAACGAACCGATAAAACGGAAAATAACAATATAAAGAGAACCGCCCCCGTTAGGGTCGGCGGAGAGATAAATACGGATAAACCCGGGGCCCGTGAGGGTCGCGGCAAACGGGCTGAGCGCGGAGTATTCCCGCCGGCAGCAATTGATTTGTGATTCAAGCCAAGTTGGACGAAATACTGATTCCATTAATTGGTTGAATGAATAACAAGATAATAATATATCCTATTTATAATAGGAGAACTACTACCCTAACTTAATGAACAAGAAAAATATATGAAAAGATATGAAAACCTAATATATCTAAACTAAACGAAGGTTCAGCATAGTAGCTGGATAGTTACTTTTGACAGTATGTTCAACTCATGTTTTTTGATGTTTTGATTATGAGAAGTGTAGGCCCTTCTTTTCTTGATGTGTGTTTTAAGATGGATAAGAATTTGACCAAATTTCATAATTTTTCGAGCACGTTTATGCCCATATGACAATATACATGTTTATAATATTTATATATATATATATGCTAACATCCTATATTCATTTTTCATTTTTCATTTTCAAAAAAATAAAAGATCAAAAGGGTAAGACGACGCCCATTTGTAATTGAGTCATATGTGTTTTTAAGTCATTTTCTGTAATCGCTGTGGGCATGTTATAAGCTCATTCATGGGTTTTTCTTCGTTTGGTTCTTTTCCCATGTCGAGTAGTGTTTGAATCAAACAAGACTCTTGTTTCTTAATACTACAAATTCTACTTAATTATGATTCTATTTTGAGCTGTGTGAACGTTAGTATCTTTCGTTCTCTACCCCTTTATTTATTTCTTCCTTTCTTGTGATTCTTGGGAAAAATGTAATCAAAGTTGTACAAGTATTTATCTTTTAAATGTTGTGCATGGTTTATACTGATAGGATAAACCTCCTATCGGACTGATCGCGTTTGTAGATCGCGATCGATAAATGCTTGTCTGACAAGTGCCCGCCCAGCACGACGGTTTTCTCACTTAGGGGAACAAAATGAACGATAATATTGATATTCTATTGATTGATTTGATTACAATAGGTCCTATTTATAATGCTAATAATTAACTTAATGAACAAGAAAACAAAGACATGGAAAAGATATACAAACCCTAATTTGAATCCCCTAAATAATGCTAATACTCGTATCAACCACCCACGGTTGAAATCCACCTTGTCCTCAAGGTGGGAACTCGGCAAACCAAATCGGGGGCCGGAACATCTTCCGTGGGGCAGCGGCGCAGTTTGGGTTTTGAGATGGTAAACTAGTTGTTGTCGCGGGTGGATTCCCGTCGGGCCCAAAAAGGATCGATCAGGGGGGGCCATTGGTTTGCGCGGTGGATTCCGTCGGGCAGCAAATAGTTGTGTTCGATCGGGGTTAACAAAAGTTGTGGTTGATCGGGGGTTTTGGGGGGAAAATCGTGATGAAAGCACCAATTTGATGGATAAACTTCCTATCGGGCTGATCGCTTTAAATAAAATCGGGGGATCAAAAATGTTTTTTAGGGAAGGGGCCCCTCAAACCTTTCCATTTTCTCCTTAGGGGAACAAAATGAACGATAATATTGATATTCTATTGGGTTGATTTGATTACAATAGGTCCCATTTATAATGCTAATAACTAACTTAATGAACAAAAAAAACGAAGATAAGGGGAAGAAAAAAACAAAGAAATGGAAAAAAAAAACAAAAATTATGGAAAAGAAAACAAAAATATGGAAAAAAAATGAAATCCCTTTAAATTTTACTATTTAAATAAAAAATTTAAAATTTCGTTTTACACCAATTTAGTGGACGCATGCAAACGTTTAAAATTTAAATAAAAAAACTGAAAGATTATTAATTTTTAAAAAAGAGTTTTTGAAAAAAAAATATAGTCGTTTTAAAAAAACAAAAATAGTACTATAATCATTCTATTAGTTTCACTAGATTTGAAAAAAAGAATACAGTATTAAATTAAAAAATTTCATATTTTTTTAAAAATTTAACCCCCCCTGTAAAAATTTGGATAAACTCGATATCAAAATTATGTAGGAGGAAAGAGCCATTAATATATTCTAACTACAAATAGAATGTGGGAATTTATCATTAATATTTGTCATAAAAAAAATCTCTATCATGACTTAAACTTTTTTAGATATTATTAAAAATTTTCCATTTAATATTATAAAAATATATATAAAGGGGTTGTAGTATTTCAATCTTCACTAAAAAATTCAAGAACCATCAGGGTTCTCAAATATCTTTTTCACCCAAAGATTGTTATTTGTGTCTCTTCTTACTTCTCTAACATCACTTTTACTTCAAAAATTTTTTTGTTTTCTTAGCTATGTATCACGGTTTAATTTTTTTTTTAAAACCCAAGCACGTCAAAAGTTTTTAAACCAATAAAGATTGCGAGTATCTAGTTCCTATATGCGAAAAGACACACCAACAAGCAGTTTGTTTTACAACGCGACTTTGCCTTTTGATGATTTAAAAGGAATTTGAAAAGATTGATAGTAAATTCATTGACGACTCTTTAATATATAATTTACGAATGATTGTCAATCAAATCACAATTTTTCGTTGGTTTTTTTCATCAATCTTGTATTTTTTGAAAGTGATTTTTTGAATCATAATTTTCAATTTTTCACAATTATCAAAATATTGTAAAAATAATAATACAACAAAAATTCAATATGATATGACAAAAAAATGACATCATTTTATTTTTAATGTTGATAAAAACAATGTCGATTTATCAAAAACGACGTGGTTTTGTGCCATATCATTTTTGTACTGTTTTTATCATTGTTGGAAATTTGTAAAAAAAGTAAAAGTTATTTTTATATTTCTTTTTAAAAAAAAGTTAAAAAGAAAAATTGAAATTTTAAAATTTAAAGATTTCTCTTCTCTTAAACGTATATGTCGTTAATTTTTTTTATGTGGGAGTTATTCAGATAGCCAAATGCAAAACCAAGGGCCGACTATTTGGGGAGATAAAAACAAGAAAAACAAAATGGGATACCCAAAGTCGGGGTTTATCACTTTGGGATCAAATAAATTCCGGGTTCAACCAAAATGTTTGATCGGATAAAATTTAGTATTAGAAGATAAAATGTTTGTATTTTTGATAAATCATTGAACTAGAAAATGATCAAGAAGAAGAAGATGAAACGGGAATGAAACATTGCAATTTGGGGGGAGAGGGCCAAAATAACCGAATTTCAAAGGTTTCCAAAATTGCAATTTAGTCCTTTTACTTTCGGAAATTTTATTTTCGGATGCAACCGGTCACCCGGCTAGGGGGGCCCCTTTGGGCCCCCCACCCGGGGGGCTGCCCCCCCCTTCTGTCAATTGCCTTGGGTTAGCATCTCTTCTTTAACATCAAAATTACATTCAAAATTCTTTTTTTTACTATCTATATATCATGATACATGGCTTAATTTCTTTGTTTATTACTTTATTAAAACAGCAAGCTCATCAGCACAGCCTTGTATAACCAATAAAGATTGCGCCCATCTAGGGTCTTATTGCCATCGGATCAAATTACAAGCAGTTTGTAATAAGTATTGCACCTGTGGTCTCACTGTTTTGCAAGGAACTAAGAAGATTGATGGTAAATTCAACGACTCATTTATGTCGCCAATCTTGTGATTTTGAAACTGATTAGTAAAATCATAACTTTTCAATTTTTTATAATTGTCCAAAATGGTCCAAATCTAAGATATAATGACCGGTTTTAGACAATATGACGTCATTCTATTTTGAGTGCTAAATAAAATTACACTGATTTAACTGAAATCATGTAATTTTGTGCCACGTCATTAAAATTTTTGACAACTGTTAAACAATTGCTAAAATTTGTAAAATCATGATTTTATATTCAAGTTTCATGAGTTTATGGGACTGACAAGTCCATAAAAGTAATAATATAAATTACAAGTATCTCTTTAATAGGGATGTGATCAATTGCTAACTTTCTTAAGTTGCTAACTTGCTAACTCATCAACGCAATGTATTAAAAATGTCAACACGATGACATTAAAATGTCAGCACATGGTTTTGTTGAACTTCAATATAACGAGTTGATATTATGTGTTGACATTTTAATGTCATCGCGTTGACATTTTTAATATACTGCATTGATGAGTTAGCAGAGTTAGCAACTTAAATAATTAGCAATATAACGCACCCCCTCTTTAATATATATGTTAACTATTTTAATTCTATAATTTTATGTGTGTTATTCAGTAAAGTCAGAAGCATGGAAGACTGCGGATCAGAATGCAAAATTGGTATGAAGAAGGTATGCATAAAGAGAGTTAGAGAAAATTTTCTTAAAAATAAGGGTAGTTATAATGTTATGTTAACCAATGGTGTTTCTAATATCGATCAATAAATGAATAGATTGGAGATTATGTCTCCAAATCAATAAATTTGTGTGTCATCATATGATTATGTTTGTTTTATCATCAGATGATCAGTTGCAAAAATCTATCTCTTTCCTACATTTTTCTTCTTTACGCAATCGTGATTAGCTTGATAGTTGATACACCATAGTACAACGTGTCCGGACCGCCAAATTTTACTTTTTACTACTCCCTCCATCTCGGAGTATTAGACTCACTTCTTTTGGACACATGATTTAAGGAATTGATATTTAAATAGTTAAAGTGAAGAGAGTAAAGTATGAGAGAGAGAAAAAGTAGAGGAGAGAAGAGAGAAAAAAGTAGGTAGAGAATAAAATAAGATAGATGCTTTTTGCTAAAAAAAGAAATGAGTCTAATATGTTGGGACATCCCAAAAAGGAAAGTTGGTCTAATACCTTGGGACGGAGGGAGTACTATTATACCTTGTTGTTTTAAATATAGCCGGGATTTAAAATTTTGATTGTAAAAGAAATTCTAACTTGTGGAATCCCATAATTAAAATATTGAGTGTAAAATAAATAGGTAAGGATGTACCGAATTTTAATTCATTTTTTTTTTTTGTAATTTTAATTGGTCTACATTCATTTACTAAATAATCTTATTAAATGACTCATACATAATTATATATGGAGCAATAAATGAAGACAAACTAATATATGAAGGTCGATTGCTCGATGGAGCTCTCTCGTGGATACCATCTTGATTTGTTAGAATCAAATTAAGAATCTATGCTCTCGAGGAATAAGTTTCGTGCGCGCACTTGTTGCATAAGAAAGCTAGCAAGATCAAATTTTTACATGTTTTACGAAATTGGGATTATGATACGAAAAATTAGAGGTTTATGCCAATTCCAAACCTTTTCTATAGGCAAATAAACAGAAATTTTAAGGTCGCGTGACATGGACTCGAATTATAACACTTTATTAACCTTGAAATAAACATGCGATTCATTAAACAAGTGATTGCACATACACACTGTATGTTCTCTCCTTAATCATGGTCCTCACCACAACTATATGGTCCAATACATGCCATAGATTCAAGTTGTTCAAGATACTAGATGTTTGTACAATATAATTTTACCACTTGAAATTTTGGAACTAGTTTTGTTCAAAGTATCTTGTCCTAACTTGCAACAAAGAGCTATGCGTTTCCAAATCTAACTTTTTTGACCTTCAATCATTGGTAACCGAGTTATTATCACGTGTGGCATGCTATAAGCTCCTTCATATATTTTTCTTCGTTTGGTTCTTTTTCCATGTCGTAGTGTTTGAATCAAACAAGACTCTTATTTCTTAATACAACAAATTCAACTTAATTATGATACCATTTTGAGTTGTGTGAACGTTAATATCTCTCATTCTCTAGCCATTTATTTCTTGTTTTCTTGTGATTCTTGGAAAATTGTAATCAATGTTTTGCAAGTATTTATCATTTAAATGTTGTGCATAGTTCAGTAACTAGAGGGTTAGACCTATTAAATGTACGTCATGTAACGTTCAAATTTTAAATACAAAAAAAAAAAGTGAAAGATTATTAATTTCCAAAATGAGTATATTGAAAAATAAATATAGTCGTTTAAATAACAAAGTAGTAAATCGTTGCCTCTATGATGATTTGCAAGGAACTGAAAAGATTGATGGTAAATCATTGACGACTCTCTCAATATTTAATGAACGAATGATTGTCAATCAAATCACAATATTTCATTGACTTTTTCGCAATCACGTACCTTTTGAACTGTAATTTAAAATCTTAAATTTTCAATTTTTCGCATTTACCAAAATTTTTGAAAATCAGAATTAATACAACAAAAATTAAATATGATGCCACAAAAAAATGACATCATTGTATTTCTAGTGTTGATCAAAACAACGTCGATTTATCAAAAGAGTAATGATAAACAACCAAATTTTGTACAACCAAATTTTGATTATATTAGTAATTTTAATGTGTTAATTAAATATTAAAATAATAAATATAGTTAGTTAACAAATGAAAAACACTTTATTATTTTTTAGCCTCATTTTCAATTTTTTATTTTTATATTTGAATTATTTCTCTATTATTTTTCAAATTTGAAATAAAATATGCATTAATTATATTTTATAATTCAAAAAAATTTAAAAAATTATACACAAATACCATATAATATTATGAACGTTCCCTATACTATGTATATGTCTATATTTTTTAATTAAATGTATAAATAAATTACATTTTTTCTCAAATAAACCAAAATTTGGTTGTACAAAATTTGGTTGCATATCTTTATTGTTATCGAAAACGGCTTGGCTTTGTGCCATATCATTTACAATTTTGATAATTGTTGGAAAATTGTGAAAAGTTAAAAAGTTACAATAATTTTATGTTTCAATTTTAAAAGCTATAGGACTAACCAAAAGTCAGAGAAAAATTGTAATTTAAATTATGATTTCTTTTAAATGTATATGTTTATTGCTGAATTCGATATTTTTATGTGTGTTATTCACATAGCTGAGATGCAAAAGCAGTGATGACTTGTAAACTAAAATGCAAAATAGTACTCCCTCCGTCCCATAAAAGATATCTTATTTTCATTTTTAGTTTGTCCCACTAAAGATGTAACATTTTCATACTTAGAAAAAGTTCCCTCTCATAATAATATAAATATTAAATTTTCTCTTTTCAACTAATATACAAAATAAAACCACCTAAAGTCTCGTGTCGTTCCACAATTGTTACATCTTTTGTGGAACAGAGGGAGTACGAAGCCATGCATGAACGGCGTCTGCAGCTGTACTTGAGAGTAAACATTCAATGAGTTGGAAAAAATTGTACTCAAAATAAGAGCAAATTATTGACCATGTTTCTAATATCTATCAATTTAGAGATTGTCTCCAAATCAATAAATTTGTAGTTAGTCGTTATATGATTATATTATTCATTGTGTTTTATCAATCATAATTGCAAAATATATCTCTTTCATCTTTTTTCTCTCATTAGTTTAATTAATTGGCTCAATTTAATGAAATGATCTTAGTTAAATTTACCAAACCTTGCTTACAAAAATTATTGACTATAGTCCAAAAGTATTTTTCTGAATTTCCATACAGTGTAAAAACAATATGAACATTATGTAGCAAGGAAAATAGCCATTAATACATATTGCCACAAATAAAATGGAGGAAATTAGTCATTAATACATATTGCCACAAATAGAATGGGGAAAATTAGTCATCAATATCCTATCACTAAACAAAATTGCCATGTGATGGAACTCGAATTTTGTATTCAAAATTTTTCATTTAATATTAGTAAAATGTCTATATAAAGAGAGTTGTTGAGGCCTCACTAGAACAACAAATATAGTAATAAAACAAAAAAAAAAGAAATTCAAGAACTATCATGGCTTCCCAAAAACTGATTTTGCTGATCACCCTTTTGTCAATTGCCTTGGGTTAGCATCTCTTCTATAACATCAAAATTACATTCAAAATTCTTCTTTTTTACTGTCTGTATATAATGATACATGGCTTAATTTCTTAGTTTATTTCTGTATTAAAACAGCAAGCTCATCAGCACAGCTTTGCCAAACCAATAAAGATTGCGTCCATCTAGAGTCTTATTGCCATCGAGTCAACTTACAACCAGTTTGTAATAAGTATTGCACATGTGGTCGCGCTGTTTTGCAAGGAACTGAGAAGATTGATGGTAAATTCAACGACTCATTCAATATTTAATCAACGAATACAATTTTTTGTTCTTTATTTTGTCAATCTTATAACTTTTTAAACTGACTAGTAAAATCATAACTTTTCAATTTTTTATAATTGTCGAAAAATGGTCCAAATCTAAAATATACTGTAATGACTTGTTTTAGACAATATGACATCATTCTATATTTATTGCTAATTAAAATTACACTAATTTAAATGAAACCATGTGGTTTTGTGCCACGTCATTTAAAATTTTGACCACTATTAAACAATTGAAAATTTGTAAACTTATGATTTTATATCCCAGTTTCATGATTCTATGGGACTGACAAGTCCATAAAAAATAATATTATAAAGTACAAGCATCTCTTTAATGTATACGCTCATTAATTTAATTTTATATTTTTATGTGTGTTATTCAGTTAAGTCAGGACGTAGTGACGACTGCAGATTGAAGGTATGCATAAACGGCGCATGCAGATGTGTCACGACCCCAAAACTTTGAAAGGATTCTTACAAGATTGAATAAAACACATTGCGGCTGATGTTTGTTGTTTCGCAACTATTTTCAATGACTATCAAAAGAATAAATTCAAAATAAAAGTTTATAACATCTAATACATGCATTAAAAGTCCGATAAAGTTTAATATTGCAAAATAATTGAATACTAATCTATTACAATTAATGAAAGGAGACGTGCATGAAAGGGGAGTTAAAAAGTGAGATCAGATAAGCATTTAATACCAAAAATCCATCAAGCTAGAGATCATGTTTCAGATTTACATATAGGAAGGATTTGCAAATCTCTACCAATTCCATAGGGATTTCCTTAATATAGACATATAGTGATATCTCATGATTATTACAAGCTTGTATTAAATGCTAAAATCATGATACAAGCTCTAAAATCATGATACAAGCCCAAGCCTTTCTTTCTTTCCTATATATACAAGCGTGCATATATAAATCGGCAACTAGAATCAGCCTAATTAGTTAAACTAACAACACACAGAAGTTCAATCTGAGTTCATCATCAAGTGTTTAAGTAGCATGACAATTGTTCAAAATAACCAATTTTATAAAATAGATAAACCAAGTTCCACAACTATACTAAGCACAAGTTATTATTGTAAATTAGTTAGCGCACTAATGCAACCCTCTCAAGAATACATATCCCCCGGAATGCCGGGAACTTATGTGGGTCCCTTTTATTTATTTGTTGTTGGGCTATTGATTTGTTTACTTGGGCTAAGAGAGTGAGGAGATAAATCCGAGCCCAACTCTTTATTTTTTTTATATAGCTGCAGTAAATAATTAGAGGGAGGCCCAATTCTGAGATTTGATTGTTTGGGCTTAAAATGAAAGATTGTGATTCTTTTCTAACCTTATATTTCTTCCTTTCTTGTGATTCTTCGAAAAGTGTAATCAATGTTGAACAACGGAGATCTTGCTGCAATGAGACTGAGTTCAAACATTATTATTGTGTAGTTGTTTCTATTTTTCAAGCACAATGTGAGGCCTTAGGAGATGGGCTTCTGGCAGCCAGTGCGTTAAGGCCTCCCTCTTAACGGGCTACTGTGTACCCTGATTTAACCCCCCTCACATGATGTCTGGCCGGAGTGTGGGGGCCGCCAAGGCGACGGACTCGCCTTTTTTTGCTGCAATGTTCAACAACTATTTATCATTTAAATGTTGTGCATAGTTCAGTTACTAGATGATTACACCTATTTAGTCGACGCCGTGTAACGTTCAAAATTTAAATAAAAAAAAAAAAAAAAACTGAAAGATTACTAATTTCCAAAATCCAAACTGAGTATATGAAAAAAATTAGGTAATTAAATTAACAAAGTTCTGTAATCATATTCTGAAAATAGAATATTAAATTAAACATTTTCATTTTTTATAAAATTAACCCACCTGTAAAATTCGGATAAAATCGATGGTGATTTGATAGTCGTAATTGCTAACATGGATAAGCCATAAAAGAGAAGGTTGGCCTTGAAAATGTGAAACGAGAAATTGGGCACGGTTAATACATACTAAATAGGATACTTAAGATTTAATATTTCTTTACCAAAATTTATGAAATGGATTAGAATTTAAGCAAATTTATAATTTAAATGGCTGAGAAAAGGTTAATGCTCGGATAACAAAAAAGTTAATTTTTCTTCTTGCATAAGTACAGAGTGTATTGATCAGAGATGCTAACTAGAAGTCTAGAACCCCCCTTACGAAATACTACTTTGATTGAGGATTAAATATATTACTTTTAACTGTGACACAATTTTTAAGAAATACAAAGAAAAGTAAATAAAAAAATTAGTAGAATGTGAGTCATATTTATATACTTACTCTGTTTTCTAAAATTGGGACTTTTAGAGTAACACGAAGTTTAATGTAAAATTAGTAAATAAGCAATAGATAAGAAGAAAAAGTATGTTAGTGGAAAATAGATCTTATCTCATATAGAAAAAGAACTTTCCTAAAATGGAGAATTTATATTTGTAGGAAACGATTCAAAATGAAAAGAGTTTTGATTTTTAAGAAACAGAAGAAATATTAATTTCATAATAAAGTGTGCGTGAAATGAGTTAATCGATTGTGTAGTTCGGATGTTAGCAAAAATAATAATAAAATGAGATTAGTAATGATATAGTGACGAAAAATTAAATGTAAAATATTTAATGACGTCGGATGGAGAAATCATAAAATCGGAGAAAACTAAACAATCAAGTATCCTGTGCAACATCTCATATTGCATTTATGCAGTCATCTTCGTGCGTCGAGAAAATTCAAGAATCTATTAACTTTTGCTTACAAAAATACTTTACTATAATCTAGAAAGGTATTTGATGAATTTAAATATAGTGAAAAAAAAAAACGATATCAAAATTATGTAGCAAGGAAATAGCTAAGAATACATACAACTACAAATAGAACGGGGGAACTTAGTCATTAATGTAAAAAAATCTCATATTATGACGGAAATCAAAGTTTGCACGATATTATTCAAAATTTTCCATTGAATATTACTCCCTCCGTTCCACAAAGATAGTCTCACTTTGATCCGGCACGGATTTTAAAATTTGTAATAAAGTTAGTTGAAAAAGTTAGTGGAACGTGGGTCTTACTTTTAATGTATTAGTTTTATAATAAAATGTAAGTAGGAATAAGTTGGTAGAATATGAGGTCCACTATGAAAAATGGTAAAAGTGAAATGGAACAAACTTTGTGGGACGAACGAAAATAGAAAAATGGGACAATCTTTATGGGATGGAGGGAGTAATATGTATAAAGAGAGAGCTGTAGTATTTCAGTCTTCACTAAAAAAAATTCAAGAACTATCATGGCTTCTCAAAAATCCATCTTATTGGTCACCCTTATGTTGATTGTCATAGGTTTGTGTCTCTTCTCACTTCTCTAACATCACTTTTACATTCAAAATTCTTTTGTTTTCTTTATTTATATATATATCACGGTTTAACTTTTTTTATAAACACAGCAAGCACGTCGGCAAAGTTTTGCACAACCAATAAAGATTGCGAGTATCTAGTTCCTATTTGCAAAAAGACACACAAACAAGCAGTTTGTTTTACAACGAGGCACGGCCTCTGTGATGATTTCCAAGGAATTGAGAAGATTGATGGTAAATTCAATGACGGCTCTTTCAATATATAATTTACGAATGATTGTCAATCAAATCTCAATTTTTCGTTGGCTTTATCATCAATCTCGTACCTTTTGAACTGTGATGTTAAATCATAATTTTTCAATTTATCACAATTATCAAAAAATTGTCAAAAAAATAAACAACAAAAATTGAATATGATATGACAACAAAATGACATCATTTTATTTTTAGTGTTAATCAAAACGATGTCGATTTATCTAAAACGACGTGGTTTTGTGCCATATTTACTCTACTATTTTGATCATTGTTGGATTTGTGAAAAAATAAAAAGTAGCATAATTTTATATTTCAATTTTGAAAGTTATAAGAAAAATTGCAATTTAAATTATGATTTCTCTTCTCTTGAATGTATATGTTGTTATTTAATTCTATATTTTTATGTGTGTTATTCATATAGCCGAGATCCAAAACCAGTGACGACTCCAGACTTAAATGCAAAATAAGTATGAAGCTGTGCATGAAGTCTGCAGCTCTACTTGAGATTAAACATTCAGTGAATTAGTGAAAATTATACTCAAAATAAGAGCAATTATATTTTTGTTAACCATGTTTCTAATATCTATCAATTTAGAGATTTTGTCTCCAAATCAATAAAGTTGTAAGTCTTTACATGATTATGTTAGCCTTTGCGTTTTATCAATCGTAATTGTAAAAGTATATCAATTTAGACAATATGACATCATTCTATTTTTAGTGCTAGATAAATGACACTGATATAACTGAAAGTCTGAAACCATGTGGTGTTGTGCCACGTCATTTAAAATTTTGGCCACTGTTAAATAATTGCCAAAAATTGTAAAGTTATGATTTTATATTCCGGTTTCATGAGTATGCAAAAAATAATAATATAAATATTACAAGTATCCCTTTAATGTATATATTTATTATTTTAATTTTATATTTTTATGTGTGTCATTCAGTTAAGTCAATATGCAGAAGCAGCGAAGACTGCATAATAGAATGCAAAATAGGTACGTAGAAGGTATGCATAAATTCTCTTAGAAATAAGGGAAATTATAATGTTATTTTAGCCATTTTATGGTGTTTCCAATATCTATCAATAAATGAATAGATTGGTGATTTTGACTCCAAATCAATTAATTTATGAGTCATTATATGATTATGTTGTTTTATCATAAGATAATCTCAGTTGCAAAAATCTCTCTCTTTCCTCCATTTCTCCTCTTTACACAATCGTGATTAGGGCATCCGCAGCGCATCTTGCTGCGGTCCCTATGTCGTCTCGAAGAGACGAGCTGGCATGAGACGGCGATGCAGCATGCATCTCGTCCTGAAGAGACGAGCCAGCTCATCGCGCGTCGCGAGCAGAAGGGGCCGGCCTCGAGCGGGCGAGCTACGCGCGGGCCACGTGGCGCACGCTGGCGTGCGGCGTGACGCCTACTCGCCGGCACGCGAGTGAGCGTCGTAATAATGACGTCATAATTCGATTTTTTTATAAAAAACAAAATTTTGATTTTTCGAAAAAAAAAATGAAATTGTAATTTTATTTTATTTAAATTGTAATGAAATTTATTTTATTCGATTTTTTATGTCTTTTTTATTTAAATTATGTAATGAAATTGTGATTATGTCTTTTTTATGTCTAAAAAAATAAAAATTCGATTTTTTGATTTTTTTAATTATGTCTTTTTTAAATTTTTAGGTTTTTAAATTATAATTTTATTTTATTTAATGAAGTGTGTTTTTATTAATTGAATTTGTTGGAAATTAAAATAAAAAATGAAATTGAATTAATAGTTAAGGGATGAGATGGTTAAGAGATGGAGGGATGCACGTATTGTCTCTTAGTTAAGAGATGGACTGAAAAGTACAGTGGGACCCATAAATAGTGAAGAGATGAGACGGTTAAGAGACAGGGATGCGGATGGCCTTAGTTTGATACACCAATATACAATGTGTCCGGACCATCGAATTTTTTACTTTTTACTATTATACCTGTTGTTTTGAATATATAGCCAGTGTTTTAGGTTTCACTTGCAAAGGGAAATTATTACTTATAGCTTGTGGGAGCCCATAATTAAAATATTGAGCGTAAAATAAATCGATAAGGATGTACTGAATTACAATTCAATTTTTTTATTTAATTTTAATAGACGTGTATTCATTTACTGAATAATCTTATTAAATGACTCATATAAATTATATATGGAGCATTAAATGAAGGCAAACTAATATATTAAGATCGATTGCTCGATGGAGCCTCTCGTGGATACCATCTTGTTTTGTTAGAATCGAATCAATAATCAAATGCTAGTAAGATCAAATTTTTGCATGTTTACAAAATTGGGATGATGATATGAATAAATAGAGTTGTGTGCCCATTCCAACACTTTTTTATAAGCAAATTATAAACATAAATTTTGTCATATCATGTTATTAGATGTTAGTTGATCTTTTTTTCTAGTTAATTAGTCCATGAACGAGAATTTTACACATAAAATGAGATAGTTGTTACAATTGAAAATCATTGTTTTAGCATGTAGGTATTGTCTTAAGAATGCCGATTGTTGACTTCAATAATTGAGCAGGTATGGTATATTTAAATTATAGTACTACTATTAAACAAATCGAGAAGCAAGGATGATTATATTAAACTTATAGTACTCTTTAAATTTATTTAATTTATGATTTTTTGGGGTTTTCTAACATCAGTATTCTAAAAGGTTCTCACAAGCTTGTGAACAAAATCCTTTTAAGAGTACTGAAATGAAACACCACAGGTCTATATTGCACCTAAATCTTTTATTTTTATCAGTTTTATCTGAAATGAAACACCACAAGTCTTTAGGCCATATAAAGAGGAGAAAATGCAAGAACTACATACTTACAGTAATAAAACCCAGTGGTAATTTGCAGATATCATTATGACAACGATGAGTTATGTAGCTTTCATTATTAGTCATTTTTCGTTAATGTGAGGATAACATTAGTATTCTGCTCATTCATTCTGCTTTCTTTTCCTATGGATTTTTCGATAACAGTATCTTGCATGTAGGCATGTACGTAAATTCTCTTTTCTTGCTTAATCTATAATGACTTCATCTTCCTTACTAGGCACCATGTTTGTGAATTTCATTTCTTCCTGGTGGTATTAAGTCAATATACGTGCATCAAATCAATGTTATTTGAGTAAAGGCCAAATGTGGTCCCTAACATATGACCGTTTTATCAATTTGGTCCTTAACATTATCTTTTTTATTATTTGGTCCCTCACAAATAAACTCAGACCTGAATCGGTCCTCACTTAACAGAACCGTAAAAAAATAGTCGATGACCGCAATTTGACTATATTAAATTACTAATGGTAATTAATTATACAATTATAATTCTTTTCCTATAAGCAAAATTGGAAAAAAGATAGTATCAGTTGCAAAATGAAATGAATAATTTGTAATTTAATAGGAATTAAGAATTATAATTAGGTATAATTAATTACCATTAGTAATTTAATATAGTCAAATTGCAATCACCGTCTATTTTTTGGCGGTTCTATTAAGTGAGGACCGATTCGGGTCCGAGTTTATTTGTGAGGGACCAAATAATCAAAATGATAATGTTAAGGACCAAATTGATAAAACGGTCATATGTTAGGGACCACATTTGACCTTTACTCATGTTATTTCACAAACTAAGTATAAATAGGGCATGTGTACTGATTAATCACCAATTTTTGTTTTTTTGCAGTTGTCTCTTATTCAATGAGCGGAGCTAGGAGATTTATAGCTTGTAGTTGAAGAGAAGAGTTTAGCTTCAAGGGTAAGCTGCTTTCCTTTTATTTTGTCTCTTATTCATGGTCTGCCTACACTCGTTATAATATGTTTTTTGAGGTTTAGTTCAATGTTTTAAGTTATGTGTATAATTTTCTTATTATCTAGGCGATGGTGCAAGCGATTGCAGCAATAAAGGGCGAAAATCAAAATTTGAGTGACATCTTCATTAATGATTTTTGTTGAGGAAAGCTCGACAAGAAGAAGAGGATGTTTGGGACATGAAACTTGGCACCTAATTAACCTCGTGGTTTACACCTAGACACAGTCTACAAGAGCAACAACCTTGGATCCTTTTCCTTGCGAGATGAATTGCATAAGGAAATAAATGATGAATTAAGGGCTGAATTAAGGGGGGAATTAAGAGGGAAAATATAATTAGGGGGGAATTCGACAAGATTTAGATGTGCAAAGTGTGAAAATTTCAGCGATGGAAGAGAAGATGAACCGGATCATGATTTCCCAACAATTCAATTTCTCACGACTCATTGATGATGATGCTTCACAGACTTGATACATATTAAATATAAACTCCCTATTATGTGTTCTTTTTTATTTGTACTTTGGTGATGGTTAACTAATATACCTTTAGGCTATTATTATTGGTTTGTTGCTATTATGGAATTATTTTAGCTATTATAGGTGATTTGATTGTATAAATGAAAATAGGTGTTACACAGTAATTACTGAATTAATTTGTGAAAAATACCCATTAATTACAGACGGAAATAGTGGGAATAAGCACGTCAGTATTTACTGACGGATGATGCACTAAATTTATTGACGGTAGCATTAGGTCGGGGAATCCGTCGGAAAAATATACGAACGGAATGTATTCTGTCGGTAAATATTACTGACGTGAAGTTTACAAATGGAAAATATCCGTCGGTATTTCCGTCGGCAAACACATTACCGACGGAAAATTCCGTTGATAATTTTACAGTTTTTTGTAGTGGTATTGGATCTTATATTTAATTAAATTTTTCTTACTTACATTTTATTATAAAAGTAATATATAAATATTGGACTCACATTCTACTAACTATTTCAACCAATTTTCTACTGCTACATTTCATAAAACATGTGTCCGGTCAAAACTCATCTTGTATTGGTGGACGGAGGGAGTAGTTGTTACAAATGAAAATCGTTGTTTTAACCTTTAAGTATGTATTAGGAATGCCGATTGTTGATCTTTTCGTTACTAGTTAGTCTATGAAAGAGAATTTGCCATAAAAAATTGATGGTTGTTTTAATTGAAACTTATTGTTTTAGTTTTGTATTAGCCATGCTGATTATTGCCTTCAATAATTGAGCAGGTATGGTCATATTTAAATTATTTTTGTTCTTCTATTAGCCATGCTGATTGTTGACTTCAATAATTGAGCAGGTATGGTCATATTTAAATTATACTATTAGTCTATGAAAGAGAATTTGCCATAAAAAATTGATGGTTGTTTTAATTGAAAATTATTGTTTTAGTTTTGTATTAGCCATGCTGATTATTGCCTTCAATAATTGAGCAGGTATGGTCATATTTAAATTATTTTTGTTCTTCTATTAGCCATGCTGATTGTTGACTTCAATAATTGAGCAGGTATGGTCATATTTAAATTATACTATTAGTCAAATAGAGAAGCGAGATATTAGTATATAGTAGGATGATTGTTATGTTGTATTTTTGGTATGACTTTATTTAAAAGGGTGTAGTTTATTGAATTAAGACTAAAATTAGTCATGTACATATGTCCATTTTACGAATTTAGTGTATTTGGCCATTTGTTACAAATTTATATTATGTTGTATTATGTGATTTATTATTCCATTCAGCAGCTCATTTCTTACCAAATGCAGCATACAATTTCATTATACCACCACCACCAACAACAACAACAATTGCAGCCTACTCTGCCTTGATCATTCATATTTCCATCAAGTGATGGCGGCTTATGCCGCAGCGATCTCTCTCAAGAATACAATTCAGTGTATTCTACAATCGGCTCGTATTTCGCTGGTTCCTCCCTCTCCACAAATCCTACAACCGGCCTACGAGGCCATGTGTCGCTTGCAGAAAGTTTTGCTGAAATTGGACGAGACAAGCTACAGCAAGATCAGGACGAAGGTGAATGCTCTGGATGAACGAATCAAAGAGGTCGTGTGGGAATTCGAAGATTTACTCGAATCCCATTACGCCCAACAAATTCTTCCACAGCTCGAAAGTGAGAGGGATCACTCCTCTTTCTCTCTAGATCTGCAGAATCTGCGAGAGAGTGTTGATAACTTCATCGAGAGGGTGACGGTGATGGAGACAGAGTACGATAGTGAGCTGGTGAGCATGCCTGAAGAAGAAGGCGAAACGATTTCCTCAAGAATTGATTTTGGTGGAATCAACTCATACATGGTTGGATTATCTGATTTTTTTGAACATGCCATGGATTATCTTCTTTCAGAAGATATAAGCAATCCGTTATTATTAACTGGCATGGCAGGGGTTGGAAAGACAACTCTAGCTAAGAAATTATTTGACGATCCATTGGTTCAGACACATTTCGAGCTTCGAGCATGGGTCAAAGTGGGGAGGAAATGTGAATCAATTGAAACATTACGATGTATTCTAGCTCAAGCGGATCCCAACACTCGCAACCAAATGGTTACCCAAGGAGACGATGATGATGATGATGATGATGATGATGATGATGATGATGATGGCAAGAAGTTAGCTAGAATCTTGGAAGAGAGATTGAAGGATAAGAAATGTCTCATTGTGTTGGATGATGTATGGGAATGGGACACGCGACTAATGGATAACTTGCCAAAAGAGAATGTGCAAATCTTGCTTACAAGCAGGCTTAGAATGAAACAAACTCCAACTTTTCTAAGAATGCGCAAGTTAGATATAAAAAAGAGTACGAAATTACTTGCTGAGAAGGTGTTCGGTGAAAAGGAATTCCCTCCTCACCTTGAGAAATTGGGAGAGAAGATTGCCCAAAAATGTGATGGTCTTCCACTTTTGATAGTCACAGTTGCAAAGCTTCTATCCAAAGAATACATGACCCCACAACACTGGACTGAGGAAGCAGAAAAACAATACTGGACTGAGGTAGCAGAAAAACAACAGAATTCAGTTTTTGTGGATGCACATGATCAAATATCAAAGGTACTTTATCCAAGCTATGAATACTTGCTTCAACATTTGAAAATGTTCTTTATCTATTTTGGAGCTTACCCTCCATATTGTAATATCCATGAAAGGGAATTCGTGCATCAGATAATAGCTGAAGGATTTGTTGAACCGATTACAGAATACACTTTAAGAGAATATACCCAGAACTGCTTCACAAAGCTTATTAAGTGGTATAATCTTGTTCTTGAAGAAGGCGATACAAATTCTCTGTTTTCACCGTACAAGTTGTATGTGCATTCTGTCTGGCAGCACGTATGTAATAAAGAAGCTACTATGATCAAGTTTTTGCATGTTTTAAAAAGTTGGGATGAAGTTATGAAAGACCAACGTCGGTTATGTGCCCATTGGAACGCTTTATTTTCCTTCAAAGAAGTATATGATTCAATAAAAAGTGATTGTGCATCTACTGCCCGTTCTTTCCTTTGTTATGGTCCTAACCACATGTATCCGGTGCCAATACATGCCATGGATTTCAAGTTGCTCAGAGTACTAAATGCTTGTAGTGTCCGATTTTACCATATCCCCCTTGAAATTATGAAACTAGTTTGTCTAAAGTACCTTTCCCTAACTTGCAACAAAGAACTCCCTAATTCCATATCCAACCTGTTTCACCTTGAAACCTTGATTGTCAAAACGCATGCGACGATTAAAAAGTATGGAGTTTTTTCATGTATACCGGTGGAAGTATGGAGCATGCAAGAACTACAACATATTGAGGTCGAAGGAAGAGACCTACCAACCCCTAATTCTAATGTTACTTTGGAAAAACTCTTTTGTCTTTGGGGTGTGAGTGCAAAGAGTTGCACTAGAGAAATTTTGAAAAGAATCCGTAATTTAGGGATATTAGGAATTCGTATGGAGTTGAAGCCTTACGACGACGATGGTGATATCAGTCCACTAAGTGGCTTGGATAATATCTCAGTAGAACTCCAGAATTTGGGGAAGCTTGTGTACTCTGTACCGAACCCTGACATGAAATATGAGTTTATGGTTCCTCTTTCAATGTTCTCGTCAGGTCTTGAAATTGTGCAGCTGAGCGGCTTAGGGTGTCCATGGAAGCACATGAATGACATTGGTTTGCTGCTACCAAATCTTCAAGAACTCAAACTAGAACACTATGCCTTTCGAGGACCAGAGTGGGAGATAAAAAGTGGTTGGTTTTTGAAACTTGAGATACTTGTAATTGAAGACACTGATCTGGTGCGATGGAAAGTTCAACATGGAGGCCTCCCCATGCTTAAGCTTCTAAGCATGCGACATTGCTACAAATTGCAACAATTCGATTGGGCGCGTGATCCCTCAATGTTAACAACTCTAATTGAATTATATGAGTGCAACCCATTAGGTGTCACTTCTGCCCTGCAGTTACCACGATCTCTCTTTCAAATTCATTTCAACTATATTGTTTGAGAAGAGAAGTTTTTGCTACTCTCAACTTGGCTTACAGGTTTGACCCTCTAATATTTCCATATCTAAAATTCACTGATATCAAAGTATGAATTAGATGTCTTATGTTTTATTATGTTATTTGATCTAATTTTCGTTTCTAGTTAGTTTATTATGAATGAGAATTTGACATGTAGTTGTTGTTTAATACATATAACATATTAAAGATATTTGTTAGTATATCTTGAATATGCATAGCTTGCCGCTAGCCAAACGGGGTCTCGCTGTGTGCCTAGCCCGACGCTATGATATACTAATATTTCTGTTTCGGGTCCTAATTGTTATATTGGGCTTAGCCCGTCGTCTCTGTGCCTATTCTATAATATAGAAGTAGGTTGCATTACTCTGTAATATGAAAACAATCTGAATACAATCTGTTCTCCGTTTTCTGCCCGAGGACGTAGCTAACACAACGTTGGTGAAACATGTAAATTATGTGTCTCTTTACGTCTGTTCTTGTCTAGATTACACAATTACTCTATTCTGTCACAATGATATTTATGTGTGCTCACATCATTTATTCATTTATCGATTTATAGGCAAATGAGAGAGTAAAAAGACTGTCAGACGCTGCGTCAAGGATTGTGAATTGGTGGATTTTGTTGAATAATGTTTGATTATTTATGTAAGCTCATATGTATTTGTATTTTCTCTTTCATTTGTTGATACGGAACTCACTGTACATGGCTCAGCGTGAACCAAAATAGCTGAGCCATGTACAGCTTAGTCTGAGAGGACCGCCTTTGGAGGTCCTCTCTTCCGACTACGTCACAGTGTGGTTCCGCCAAGTCTACGTCGGAGTTAGTTATGTTGTTAATCGAGTCAAGTATTTTATGTAAGAGAGTCGAGTGAATATAGTAATTTACTCCTGGGGTTTTCTTTGACGGTTCGTTCCTGGATTGTTGTAAGAGAGTCGAACTGCATAGGTTAGGTCACTATGTATAAATAGTCTTTGTCTGTTTTAGATGGCATGAAAAATAAAACCCAGGTATGTTTATTCTCATTTCTTTACTAAACATTGCACTATACATATTAGTCTTCCTGCTTCATGTAATTTGCACAAATCGTATCAATCTTTCTTAACTTTAATTGTTTTTTGTGATTTGAACTTGATATGTTTTTGTTATTCATTTATTGTTTTCAGGGAAATGAGAGAGCAGAAGGGATAAGACGTCAAGTTATGCCATCGTTTTAACTATATTAATGGTTTGTTTCTTGAATCTACTAAGGATTGTGATTTGTTATCGAGTCCGTTGTATTTTTAAGTCGTTTTTTGTAATCGAGTTTTAATCGCGTGTGGGCATGTTATAAGCTCCTTCATGGGTTTTTCTTCGTTTGGTTCTTTTCCCATGTCGTAGTGTTTGAATCAAACAAGACTCTTATTTCTTAATAATACTACAAGTTTTACTTAATTATGATACCATTTTGAGCTGTGTGAACGTTAATATCTCTCAAGCGTCGAAGTCGCCTCGACGAAAATTGAGCCACCAACGGTAAGAAATACGATTCGGTTGAACAAGATGGAGGGCAAAGTCGCACAAATGCAATGTTTTCAGCCAAATAGGATTAGATGCCACTTGGAATTAAATGTGCCATGTCGATTTTAATGATTGTCGAAATGACTCGCCGTGAGAAATTTGCACATTATGCAAAATTGATCACTTTTATTGACCACTTTTAAATTTTAGAGAAATATCATATTTAATCACAAGTTTATAGTTTTTCAAACCAACATTATTGACAAAAAAAAATGGATACTAGTACTTTTTTTTGTTATTCATCTATAATATACTCCGTTGATATATGCGACATCCCACATATGTAACCGAGGACATAAAAAACACGAACTTATAATCTTGGAAAGTGGGTGGATCATAGCAATCTTATAGTAAGAAATTTATGGGTTGATTAACTTAGACCATGATTAGTGGACAGTGGACTATAGTCCACCAAATTAAGTTTTATTGACAACAAATTGAATTTTCTTGGAAAAAACTTACTCCCTGTGTCCCTATGTAGCTGAGTTATACTCTCTCCGTCCACGAAAATTCATCCCGGTTTGACCGGGCACGGGTTTTAAGAAATGGAATGGAAAGTGGTTGAAAAAGTTAGTGGATTGTGGGTCCTACTTTTATATATTAGTTTTATAATAAAATATGAGTAGGAATGAGTTAGTGGAATATGGGGTCCACTACCAAAAATGGTAAAAGTGAAATGAGACAAATTTTGGGGGACGAACGGAAATGGAAAAATGGGACAAATTTTCGTGGACGAAGGGAGTATTTCTTTTTGGGTTGTCTGACTGTAGTTGAGTTGTTTCCTTTTTTGGCAAAAAACAACAACTTTTCTTTTCTCTTACTTTACTCTCTCTTACTTTGTTCTCTCTTCATCTCTCTACTTGTTCGCTTTCCTATTTTATTACTCCCTCCGTCCGTGAAATGCTGTCCAGTTTTACCATTTTGATCCACCTGTAAAATGTTGTCCACTTTGCTTTTTTCCATTTTTAATAAATGGATCTTACTTTCAACTAACTCATTACACTCACATTCTATTATAAAAACTATATATAAATGTGAGACTTACATTACATTAACTTTTTCCACTAATTTTTCTTCACATTTCTTAAAACTCGTGTCAAGTCAAATTTGGACAACATTTTGTGGACGTAGGGAATATGAAATTACTTAACTCACTTAATACAACTTTTTTTTCAAACCCGTGCCGAAAATAAACATCTCGACCGAGGAAGTACTTTACTTATGGGTCTGCATTATTTAAATATCCTTCAACTCACAAAAACATGCAACTATATTAACAAACACATGGAGACAGCTTTAAAAACAGAGCTTATGACATTTGTACCATCAATTATTTTCTTAATCTGTAGTTTTACACGTTAATCAATACACGTGATTAGCAATACTAAATCCCACCACCATCTAACGCCGTTGCCAACTCCTCTTCTCCACCACAACTCTACCTAGTGATGGCGGCTTACGGCGCAGCCGTTTCTCTTAAGAATACGATTACGCGTATTGTCCATTCGTCCCGCATTAATCTGGTTGGCCCTTCTCGGGAAATCATAAAACCGGCCTACATCCACATGTGTTTGTTGCAGAAAACCCTGCAGAAATTGGAGGGGACCGGGTACAACAAGATCAGGACGAAGGTGAATGCTTTGGATGAACGAATCAAAGAGGTCGTATGGAAATTTGAAGATCTACTAGAAACCTGTTTCACCGATCAGATTCTTGCACAACTCGAAAGCGAGGGAGATCACTTGTCTTTCTCTGTAGATCTGCAGAGTTTGCGAGAGAGTGTTGATTGCTTAGTCGAAGAGCTGATGGAGATGTTGAAGGACTACTATATTCAAGTGGTGACTATGCCTGAAGAAGAAGGCGAACCTATTTGCTCAAGAATTGATTTTAGTGGAATCAACTCAGAGATGGTTGGATTATCTGATGTATTTAAAAAAATCAGGGGTTATCTTCTTGCAGATAGTGAACTTGAAAGTGAAGGTGAAGGTGAAAGTGAAGGTGAAGTTGAAAGTGAAGGTGAGAGTGAAAGTGAATGTGAAAGTGAAGGTGAGAGTGAGAGTGAAAGTGAAAGTGAAATTGGAGATGAAAATGAAGGTGAAAGTGAAGGTGAAAGTGAAGATGAAGGTGAGAGTGAAAGTGAAGGTGAAAGTGAAGATGAAGGTGAGAGTGAAAGTGAAAGTGAAATTGGAGATGAAAATGAAGGTGAAAGTGAAAGTGAAAGTGAAGAAGATGAATGGCATTGGTTATTAGATGTAGATCAAGATGAAAATGAAGAAAAAAATGAATATCAATGGAATAGGTTTTTTGATGAAGATCTTCATATAGTGAATTGGTTATTAGTCACGGGGATGGCTGGGGTTGGAAAGACAACTCTGGCTAAGAAAATATTTGATGATCAGTTGATCCAGAGACATTTTGAGCTTCGAGCATGGATTAAAGTGGGCAGAAAGTGTGAGTTCAATGAAATATTACGATGCATTCTAGCTCAAGTGGATCCCGACACACACGATCAAATGCTTACCCAAGGAGAGGATGCTGACAACCAGAAATTAGCCGAACTTTTCGAAGAGAGAGTGAAGGATAAGAAATGTCTCATTGTGTTGGATGATGTATGGGAAACTGACACACAACTAATGGATATCTTGATACAAGAGAATGTCCGAATCTTGGTTACAAGCAGGCTAAGAATTAAAGAATCTCCGTTTTATGTCAAAGTACGATTCTTGACTTTTAAAGAAAGTATGAAGTTATTTGGTAAGAAGGTATTCGGTGAGAAGGGCATACCTCCTCACCTGGAGGAGTTGGGAAAGATTATTGTCTACAAATGTGAAGGTCTTCCACTTATGATAGTTACAGTTGCAGAGTTCCTATCCAAAGAAGATAAGACCCCAGAATATTGGACTGAGGTAGCTGGAACACAACATAATTCCGTTTTCGTGGGTGCATGTGATCAAATATCCGAGGTATTTTTTCCAAGTTATGAATATTTACCTCAATATCTAAAAATGCTTTTTCTCTATGTTGGAGCTTTCCCTCCATATGAAAACATCGACTTGTTAAGTGCTACCTATCTGGTGATATCTGATGGGTTTTTCGAACCATCTGTAAAACATACTTCCAAAGGTTATCTTAATAAGTGCTTGAAAAAGCTTTCTCGCCACTATCATCTTATTCAATTTGAGAGGGGAACAAAATCTTGGTTTTCAGAAAATAAGTTCTACGTGCATTCTTGTTGGATGCACTTGTGTAAGAAAGAAGCTAGTAAGATCAAGTTTTTGCATGTTTTACAAAGTTGTGATGAAGTTATGGAAGACCAGCGTCGTTTGTGTGCTCATGGTAACATGTTGTTTGCCTTCAAACAAGTGTATGATTCAATAAAAAGTGATTGTTCATCCACTGCCCGTTCACTCCTTTGTCATGGTCCTTACAACCAATATCCAGTGCCAATACATGCCATGGATTTCAAGTTGCTCAGAGTACTACATGCTAATGCAGTCCGATTTTACTATTTCCCGCTTGAAATTGTGAAACTAGTTTGTCTAAGGTACCTTGCACTAACTTGCAACAAAGAGCTCCCTTCTTCCATATCCAACCTTCTTCACCTTCAATACTTGATTATCGAACATCATATGAACATTAACAGGCGTGGAGCTCCGTCATATATGCCGGTGGAAATATGGAATATGCAAGCACTACAAAATATTAGAGTCTACGGAAAAGACTTACCAACCCCTAATTGTGATGCTACTTTGGACAAACTCCATTATCTCACTGGTGTTACTGCAAAGAGTTGCACTAGAGAGGTTCTCAAAAGAATCCCTAATTTAATTCTTTTGTTAATTCAGATGGAGTTGAAGCCTTATGACGATGACGATGGTAACAACCCATTCAGTGGCTCGGATTATACCTTGGAAGATCTCCATAATTTGGAGAATCTAGCATATATGGTCAGGAACCCTGACATAAAGTATGAGCATAGAGTTCCTCTTTCGATGTTCCCATCAAGTTTGACGAAGTTGTCTTTGTATGGATTAGGGTGTCCGTGGAAGTACATGAATGATATTGGTTTGCTGCTACCAAATCTCAACTCACTCCATTTAGAGTGCTATGCCTTTCGAGGCGCGGAGTGGGATGTAGAATTGCGGGGTTTTTTGAAACTTCGTACACTTGTAATTGAAGACACTGATTTGGTGCGATGGAGAGCTCAACATGGAAGCCTCCCATGTCTCGACCTCCTAAGCATACGGCATTGCTACAAATTACAACAGCTCGATTGGCAACGTGATCCTTCTATAATCAGAGCAACAATTGAATTAGTTGAGTGCAGTCCTGTAGTTGTTGCTTCTGCCTTGAAATTACCATATTCTCTCTTCAGAGTTCGTGGCTACTCTACTTTTTGAGTCGAGACGTCGTAGCTAGACTCCCAACTTGGCTAACAGGTTACAGGTTAGCCTTCCTACTTCATTTAATTTATTCAAATCACATTGATTCATTTATTTCTTAACTATAAACTTGACATATTTTGGTTATATGTTATTGTCTTATGTGTGTATTAGGCTGTTGGCTTCTTTCTTCCATACTAGTATTTGAATGAGAATTAGGCATCTATGTTTGGTAGATGGATCCAAGATAGAAGAGTTATCTTGCCTTATTAGTTACTCCATTTGGTAGCCAATAAGTTAGCAATGTGGCATAATCAACCATTTATTACATTTACATACTAAAACAAGTTATTTGGCAGCAACCAATAAGTTAACAAGGTGACCCCGCCATTCAGAGCCTCCCGTCAACCGAACACACCACCATGCAGCCCGAGACGTGCAAATCACGAAGAGCCCATCACCGAGAAGAAGGATGGCGGGCGTCCAAAAGAAAGACCTCAAGCCAGCAAGATTCTAGGATTTTAGTTCCCATTAGTTGATATTCTGTTCCCTTTTGTTTTGTTGAACTAAAACTATCTTTAGATTGATTTGAGTCGACCTTCTCGGATTTTATTCTTGAGTCCTTCCGGAGTCGTAAAATCAAATCAAGCAGGCGGGAGTCTATAAATTGTTCGATTTCTCATTCATCTTGTTCGAAAACACGTTAATTCCTCTACAAGTCTCACGCATGCTCTCTAATCCCCTTGATAGGAAATTTTAATCCTATCAATTGGTGCTTCCATTGACGACTCTTCTCCCGTGGGTGCGAGCATGTCAGACACTGAAAAGCTGACTCCGCCGCTGCATAACTACTATCTTGAAGAGGTGGGACAGATGTTATTTGAAATGAAAATCTCAAAAAAACAAAAAAGTTATTGCTCTCTGTACAAGTTATTTCTCTTCTTAGATATAAGCAATTTATCTTTCATACAGACAAAATGAAAAGTAAAACCAGTCAATTCGTTAAAATTTTTAGCTTTTCTTTTTTTTTTCGTAGCCAAATAAGGGCCATGGATTACAAAAGGCTTGAACAATCTATGCACAAATGTGACAAGACAAAGTTCACAATCCCATTCCCACCCCCTACCATAATCAAATTTGTTAATTCCTCAACCCTAATAATAACAAAAAATAAAGTGACATCTCAAAAAATTAAAGTGCCTAACAATTTTCTTCTTCTTGTTTTCTCCATGTAGGTCACCTGGGACCAGACAACTCGAATGCGTGTAAATTTTCAGTCGAGTCGACTATCCAATCGGAAGTCGGGTGGGGGGCGAGCTCCACCTCCTGGCGATGAACCTCCACCTTCTGCCACTCGTCCCATTTCTCAGCCAGCCCGTCGCCTTCTAGCATCCTCACCACTTCCGACATCTTGGGCCGGTCCATAGGGGAGCTCTGCGTACAGAGGAGAGCGACCTGGATTAGCTGCTCGACTTCTGATTCAATGTAATTGCTCTGCAGATCCGGATCGACCAGCATTTCGAGCTTCTTCTCTTTCAGAAGTCCCTTGACCTGAAAATGGCCAGACCCGTTTAAGAATCCGGTCCCCTTTAGTAAATACAGGGATAACGAAACAACCTAGCATCGTGTGCAACGTCTCATATTGCATTGATTGGGTCATCGTCATGTGTCAAGAAAGTTCAAGAATTTACAAAATCTTGCTTATGAAATCTTACTATTTTTGTAGGTTGGTCATACTCATATACTAAATGTAAGAAAATGGAGTAAACAATAAATAAAATCTTCTAAGTTACTCATAGGTCAAACCATAGCTGAAAAATAATGTTTAATAATTCTTAGGTCAACACTAATTAACCTTAGCTTTAATCATTTATAAAATTATTCATTTGACTATTCATTAATTATACCAACTACTTATAATTATTGAACTGAGATTGTTATCTCATTTCTCTACAATCACACTAAGACTGTCTAGTGAAATGCAAAATTCCTACCTATCCAATCTTCACTCTGAAATTCGAATATAATAAATTTAACGAATAAAAAGGCGATTACGTACCCAATCGAGCAACATGACATCATCGTCATTCGCAAGGCGAGCCAGATCGAAAGCTCTCTGCCCGGTTATCAGTTCGAGAAGCATGATCCCATATCCAAAGACGTCGGTTTTCTCAGATGATTTTCCCGTGGATAGGTACTCCGGAGCTATATGTCCGATAGTTCCACGTACAGCAGTCGTCACATGGGTATCCTTATAATCCATTAGTTTAGCCAAGCCGAAATCTCCAACAACGGCCTCGAACTCCTCGTCTAGCAAGATGTTCGCAGCTTTGACGTCACGGTGAATGATCTTGGGGTCGCAGTGGTCGTGCAAATAGGACAAGCCCCGGGCGGATCCGAGAGCGATGCGCTTCCTAGTTGGCCAATCGAGTGGCGGCTCATTAGGCGGACGTTCTGCAACAGACGCAAATGGACGAGTTTCTTTAGCTTCTAAAAACACTTAACATCGAAGTAAATATTATTCAATGAAAAAAAGGAAGGCACCTCGTAAACATGATGCAACGCTTCCATTCGCCATGTACGGATAAACGAGCAACCGTTCCGTCGGAGTCATACAAAAGCCACGGAGTCTAAGAAGGTTACGATGCACGGCCATACTTATCATCTCGACCTCTGTTTGAAACTGAAGCTCTCCGCCAGGTGTCCTCTCCTCCTTGAGTCGTTTAACGGCAACCAGAGTGCCATCGGCGAGACGTCCTTTATATACCTTCCCGAAGCCGCCTCTCCCCAGAATATTCTTGTTGCTGAAAGTGTCGGTCGCGACTTGCAGCTCTCGGAGAGAGAATCTCTTGAGCTGTCCGAGATGCACTTCGGGGTCCTCCTCGGCTGCAAGCGTGATCCGATAAGTTAACGAGAAACGACAAGATTGTTCCATAGAGTTACAATGCTGAATCAAAATCACTTTACCTGGTACATCAAAGAAATATTCCTGTGGTTTTCTCCTACGCCACCACGCAAAGGCGATTGCCGGTGCAGCGAATAGCAGAGCAGCGCCGGCGGCAACTCCACCAGCAATGGCTCCCGTGACACTATTCCCTCCTGCATTTACATCAAGTAAGTAGGAATACAAGGAAATTCAATTTTATCGAGTCGCTGAAAAAGCTATGATTTAAAACTAAGAATACCTGGCAACGAGATAGGGGGTGGCGGGATAAAAGGAGGGGGTGGAGAAAACGGAGGAGATCCTGGGCATGGCCGTCCAGTGACAGGGCCGCACAGGTTCATATTATTTGCAAAACTGCGAACGCACATCATCTATGTCAGAAGCCAATAAAAGAGGGAGGGAGCACTGGAAAACATTGTTCCCAATTAGTGCTAATAGAAGCATGATCGGAATACCTGATAGGCGTGAACAACGAAAAGGAGCCGTTATCCGGAACCACACCCGAGAGCTGGTTATTCGATAAATCCCTGCACGATTCACGACAACGCGATGATAATCACTACCATGTTTCTTAGATGCGCGTCAAGAACAGAAAATAAGTATTTTAGACGAACTCCAGAGACTCACAGCACTTGTAGGGCCGAGACGTTGGTCAATGACATAGGGATGGGGCCCGATAAGCTGTTGTTGTTAAGCCGGCTATCCTTACAAAAACATAACAGCAAACAATAAGATTCACGAAGCAAGGATAGGTTGTTAATAGAAGTGCATATCCTATTTGCTCAACTAAGAGAATTTCACTCACAGGAATCGCAGTTTTGACAGCTTCCCCAACGATTCAGGTATGGGACCCGTGAAACTGTTCAAGTACAGGTCCAGGCTCACCAGATTAGTCAGATTTCCTAGATCACTCGGAACTGGCCCGCTAATGTTGTTACTGTATAACTCACTGTCGCGCCATATAAATCAACAGAAACGACATGAGTGCAAATAGGATACACACTTTATACTAACACAGCTACTTATTCATTGCTTTTGATCGAAAATAAGATACAAAAATCGAGCATATTCGCTTATTGTTATGTCAAGGCATCAAAATCATATCATAATGCTTCTGCATTTCTCTTCAAAATCAATAGTCGAAAACACGAAAAAAGGAAAAGCCACGAACGATGCTTACAGGTACTGCAAATTCTTCAATAGGCCGAGTTGTGGGACCAATTGACCCGACAAAGCAGCATTTCCTAGATCACTGAAAACAGAGGCGATCAAAACAGATTAGGCCAACACTCGAACAAGCATGAGACGGAGGGGTACAACAAACAGATTCTTACACTCTTATCACACTGTTATCGTTGTTGCAGGTGACGTGAAACCACGTGCAGGGGTTGACAAGGGTCGGGTCCCAGCTTTGCAGCACATTGTTAGGATCTTGTAAGTTTGTCCTAAGGCTATGCAAGGCATCACCTATTCAAACATGCCACGGCCAAAATCAGACGCTACGAGTAAAACTATCAACGCATCAACAGCTCGTTGGGTAACACATATTGCATAAATGTATCTCAAACACACATTTTGTGCACAAACATGAAATCAAGCAATTCCAATTACAACTCCTACGCTTCTAATCCCTAATAACATCCGATTCGCAATAAATTTCCAAGCACATTGCAAAACAGCCCTAATTTATCACAAGAAATGCCCATAAAGTAGCATATCTGCAAGAATAATCTCAAATTTCTTGCTTAACACACATATCTAAATGAACAAACTCAAAAAATTATGGAAGGAATTCAATCAATAATCCAATAAGGGCATAAACAAAAATACATTTTCCATCTCACCTATACAAAACAGCTGCAAAATCAAACTAAAAATCAAACAGCTGAAATTGCTCAAACCAGAAATAGAAAAGCACATTCAAAGGAACAAATCAAGAATCCCTTTCAAAACAAAAAAAGGCCCAATATTAGGTAAATATCAACATCAAAGAATACAAACCTTCCATATTAGCAAAAATATGCACCACCAAGATCAACCAAACCACCAGAGAAACCAAGCTCCATCTCCCCATCAACTTCCCCATCATCATCCCCACACATACACACAAAGAAACTGTATCTATAGCTCAAACCCACAGCACCTCAGATCCAAACGGTGAAATCCACAGCATTTACAGAAAACCCACAAAAACCCAGATGCCATTCTCCCTCATTTAGCCCAAAAGATTCGATTTTTATGATTTTCTCCTCTCAAGAAACCGATCCCATCACACAACCTGGACTTGGGAAACCCCAGAAATCGAAATGAGTATTTTTTTTTTCTTGAATGTGTGAGTAAAAATGTGTACTTTAGTAGTCTTGATACTTTCCCAGCACTTTTAATAGCTCTCTGCAAACTTTTTTACCTCTGTACTTTGCTTTTCGGTTTCGCTCTGTATAGAATGGATATCACCTCTCTCTCTCTCTGTAGTGAGAAGTGTGGAGGTGAGAGAGTGAGGGGGGTGTGGGATAATAATCGTTTTTCTTTTTTGGGGGGTGTGTGTGAATTGTTCACTGTTCGAGAGCTGCCCGAACGGTGTGAAGAGGCTGCCCTATCTGCCCGTCTCCATAGCCTAGAACGGCTTCGAGCTCATACTACAACACTCTTTTTTTCTTTTGAGCTTTTCTTTCTTTTTTGCCGTTTCCTTTTTTTAAGAAAGTCATAAATAAGTTGGAGGAAAATACATTAAATGATAAAAGTATTAATGAATAATCTTTATATCGAAAAATTCGACTTCTAAAGCATTGTTTAGAAACAATATAATTTGCTAAAGCTAAAAAATTGACAAAACACACTAAATAAATAATATATGTAGATGTAGGTGTGATCAAATCGCTTAACTTTTAAAGTTGTTAACTCTGTTAACTCATCAACGCAATGTATTAAAAAATCAACACAATGACATTAAAATGTCAATGCATAATTTTATTGACATTTTGTGTTGACATTTGAATGTCATCGTATTAACATTTTTAATACACTATGTTGCTAAGTTAGCAATATAACACACCCGGGGCATGTTAGGATGCCACCAACCCTTAAAATAACATTATACCACCATTCCTATCCAATCATTTGTACACATGGACGAATAATAAGCTGCCACGTGGCAAATTATTTTTTTTTTTTTGAAAAAGACGGTTAACAATTTTCTGGTCTTTATCTAGCAATATTTCTTATCCAGCAATATCCGACACACTATACAACAATCTATAAATTGCTGTGTAGTGTTTGTAATATTGATGTGTAGCGTTTATAATATTGCTGTATAAGTGGTGTCACGGTGTCATTTTAAGAGGGGTTGTCATTTTAACACAAACCTAACACACCCCATTACAAATATATGTAAATTGTCTTATTTTATGATTAATTGTATATAATGATATTATTATGCTCACTTTCTTATTTATAATACTACAATATCTGAACTTTGGTTTAAAATATAATCATTTTAATTTGAGTGATTTACAGACTGAAGTATACTTTTCTAGTGTGATGAAAAGCTTAATTGGGCCTAAATATTTTTGATGTTATACTCTGTAAAGGTCGTGGTATAATTTTTAGCAAAATTTAATCAACGTATCATGTTATATTGAAAATAAATTGTTCATGTTTTGTCATCTATAGTAATTATTATCATTATACAATCATAATAACAAATAAAGCATTACATAGCCAAAGAGAATATCTTCAGATAGAGAAAATTTTGAACTTTCAGAAAAGATTCCATCCCCATCTAACTTTATTTTGCGAATATATCAAAATTCAAAAGGTGAGTTAAATAATTAAGTATTCCTAGTATAAATATGGGGGCAGAATTATTCGACCAGAAAAATAAAGTTACATTTCTTGAAATTCTCCACTATTATGGAAAAAGTGATATTTTATCATTTTATGAAATTTAGAATTTCGAAATAAAATAGAAGTCGTAGAAAGTGACGGGACACTAGAATCATAACCCCGTTCAAAGAAAAGCACCTTTCAATATTCTTTTTCCCCAGATATTAAATGTGGGTCAGCTTTATTTATCATTAATAATTAATAGGGCCAAAATGCAGTTTGAATAATTTATTTATTTATTGTTGTCGTTATTATTATGCCAGAGTTTGTATAAATTGTCAATTTGAGAACACACGTTCGATTTTAAAGTTTGTGTGAATTGTCAAATTTAGAATACACGTTCGATTTTAATAATAGTTATAATGGATTTATAGTATATTCAAATCGATAACTGGTCCAATTATTTTAGGATTGTGCAATATATATTGAGAAATTATATGAAATTTTGAAGTAATAGTGTAATAAATGCATACTTGTATACAAATCCAAAACGATATTAAATATTTCTCTCTTTGCCTATTTTTCTAGGCGATAGCATATAGTACTCCCTCCGTCCCAAAGAAGATGACTCCTTTCTTGGGCGACACGAGATTTTATGCAGTTATATTTTGTGTGTTAAGAGGAGAAAGTAAAGTAAAGTAAAAGAAATAAAGTAGAGATAAATGTGTTTCCATTTTAAGTAATGTGTCATCTTAGTTGAGAAAACCAAAAAGAAAAGTGTGTCATCTTCAGTGGGACGGAGAGAGTAGTATATTTTATGTTCAGAACCAGTTTTAATCTTTACTCTATATTCTATAATAATAAAAAAAAAAAGATAATTACTTAAAATTAATTCATAATGTTATTATGACTTGTTAGAATAATTACAAATAAAAAGAAATCAAAGATCATAATGGACCTCTTTTGTCGAACTAAATGTGTAAAAATATTTCCACATTTTTTTGTCACGTTTCCTTAAGTGAATTGGGTTGGGTATTCTAAATTGTTAATCACTTAACAGACTACTGTTGAGGCCCATTACCAGTTCAACTAATGGGCTTATTGTAAAAGAACAATTTCAGATGCAATTTTCGTTCGCATTTCGACCTTATAAGTTTTTTTTAATGCAATTGTTAATATTCTTTTTTATTTAATTTATGTTAATACAAAAAAATTATAATAGTCCCTATTAAACATATATAGCAATTTTACTTAAGAGTCAAATTGTATTGCGTCTCTTATTCATGTAGCGTTAACATTTTTCTATGATAGGTAACTAGTGGAGTTAAGTGGATTGGAATAGGTATCTATAATTTGATTATTAATAACTTATTATAGTATCATATATAAACCATGAAATTCAATCGCACATTAACATAGTAATAATACATGATTTAAAAAACTTGAGAGAGTATATATGAATTTAATTTGCTAAAACCTTAAAATAAGTATACAATTAAGTTAAGCTGTGTGTGTATGTGTGTATATTTGTGTGTGTATTTTCATTTATATTAATATACGTACGTATATGTCAATCCTATTTAAGCTGACACAGCTGCAATAAATTTCACACCACCAACTCATCCATAAATTCCACACAGAGAATAATACTACTATTCACACAAAAAATGGAGGTGAAATCTGCAGATGAAGACTACATTTCTCTTCAAAATCCATGCAATTATTTTCAAGAATTCATGAGGGCTGTGCTCAGATGCCTAGGTTTCAATTCCGACGGCCGAGAAAGCAGCGAGGGAGCGCAGACGGTGGAGGAAGAGTCTTCCTCCACCGCGGATTCCCCAATGGTTTTGGCTGCACTGGTCAGAGTGCCGCCAAGGCCGGTCATACGTGGCGGCGGCGGCCCTCAGACCAACTCAATCCCTAATTAGGTTATTTAGTAGTATTGATTTGGTGATTTATTTTATGTAATTTCAAGCCTTGTTTTTTCTTTGCAAGCTCATGTTTTAGGGCTTCTTTGAGTTCTTTCTCTCTCACACATATAGAGTGTTGGAGAGTGGGGTTTTGGAAGTTGATATTTGTTTTTCTTTGTTTGTTGTTTGTTGTGTGTATATTTGTGTAGTGTTATTTTGTATCAAGATTCTTCATGATATGTGTGACACTGCATATGTTGCTAAATTGTTTATTTAATTTATGTGTTACTGTTTTGAGAATGTGAAGTTGCTTTCTTCCTATTGTGATGATGATTGTGATGTACTAACATATTCATGTGTATGATTATATATGATCATTGAATTTGAATGTTATTCATGATGATATCATATGTTGAAATCGAAACACTACTATTGTTTTGCTTTTAGTGATTTTAGTTGAATAATTGCTAGCATTCATTACCTGACATGAAATAGTTGTCATGACTTGAATGAATTTATTCATGAATTAAGAATATGCCAGATGCATTAATTTATTCACAATTCATTTACGAAATTTATTACCATCTACCTCCTTCTCTTCTCCCTATTATTATTATTAATATATTGATTTTGGTAGAAAAATCAAATAAAAAGATTGAAATAGTATATACTCCCTCCGTCCCCCATTAGGAGTCACACTTCCGTTTCTGCACCCGTTTTATAAAAATGATAATAAATAGTTAAAGTGGAGAAATGGTAAAATAAGATGGAGAATAATGTAGAGAAAAGTTTTATCTACGTTATTCTCTCTCTTACTTTACCATTTCTCCACTTTAACTATTTATTATCATTTTTATAAAACGAGTGCAGAAACGGAAGTGTGACTCCTAATGGGGGACGGAGGGAGTAGATTGTTAATACCTCTAAATACTATGTAAATTGTGTTAATGTATACATTCGAAAATTAAGATGAACATTTTTTACGTAAATCATTATTAATGGGTTTTTTCAATTTGGAAATGGGCCATAATATACCTCTTTAGCTATGTTTATACTTTAATTTTGGCCCAATAGTTGAAAATTACAAATCTCTCTAATCCATTTGCACTATATGTTCACGTATTTAATTTATTTGCTATTTATAAATTTTAAATGCATATAACAATTCAACTATTGCTATAAATATACCTCGGAGTATAATATATATTACTTGGATATAAACTCCTCCAAAAGAATAAACCTCTGACTAATTCAATTGAATATTTGAATCCGGTATATTTAATACATTAATCTAAATTGAATTGGAATCCAGTATAATTTTTTATCTCCTATATACACAATAGCCCACAAATTAAAGGATGCTATTACTTTAAAACGATTAATACATTCGAATTAATTCATTGACGAACAAATAAGGGATATTATTTCATTAATTTTGGACTAATATTTGAATTTGAATCCAACCTTGTAAACGAGATTGTAAAATTCTCTATAAATTTATTGATTTAAGAATATCCTAAAGTAAACGCCCATTTTGTCTTTACTACTTTTAGTTTCAATTTCATTTATTTATTTAATATTTTAGCAAGAAAAAGTTGAATGTAGTACATAAAGATTATAGGCAGCAACGGTAACCAAGGTCCCCAAAAATGTCAATTTATTATTAATAAACCAATTTGCAATCGCAATAATTCTTCCCATAATAATGCCAATGTCCCACCATTATTATTTACTCACCCAACTCATAGTACTACTTTGCTACTACTCATCACATAATCTAAAAACAATAAACAATCAATGCTGTCTTATTTAATTAATTAATTTAGCTACTATATGAATCATAAATGATCCCCTGAGATTTAATTTTGATTTAATTAATAATTTATCAATTCAAGTTTCAACCTTTCGTTAGAAATGTAAATGAACAAAAGGAAATTTTTTATTACAAGATCTGCTCTTTGATGTCTAGCTGATTAAGTTCATACCAAAAAAGAAAGAAAAAGGAGATCTTTTAGTCTCAATCTTTGCAGAAAAACCTCCACATTCTTCTCTGAAAAAGAATTAAAAAAAGTTAATGTGTATAAACTACTAAAGCAATTTGCTTTTCAACAGCCCACGGGAAATAGAAGAAAAATTGAAGTGTGTTCATAGTTTTCTCGTGCAAGATTCAGAGTCTACCAAATCTTTCAGGTATCTCTATCTATCTCATTTCCCACTTCCAAGATTTGATTTTTTGCTCTTTTCTTGTTTCAATTATGTCTATTGGTGTGAAAACTGAAGTGGGTTCTCTTCTTGGTGCTGTTTTTTTGTCATTTGGTGATGCTTTGAGTGTTTTGGGGCTGCTGGGAATTTTGGGGGGATCGAGATTTTTCTTAAAGACTTGATTTTGCTGTTTGTTGATGCTCTTGATTGCTCTTCATTAGATCCATCAAGAAAATGAGGTGTCAAGAATGATGAATGGTTGGATTTATTGTTAATTTGGTGGAATTTGGTGATGGCTATTATCTTGTTTTTAAGCCCAAATTGGTGTAATATAGTTAGATAGCTACCTTTAGTTTGTTTATTGCTGAATTTAGGAAAAAGACCACTCTTTTACCAGCTTAAATTGGTTGAATTTCCTAACAAAAATGATGGGGAATGATTAGAAAGCAATGTTTCATTGGGTTCAAGATTTGTAATTTTCTTAGGCTGATTGGAAGTTTATTACTTAGAACAGAAACAATAAAACTTAGTCAATGAATTTTCTATGGAGACACTCAAATATAAGAAAAAAGTAGTGTTTGAGATCTAATCTACATAAATATAATCTATAGAAATATGAACTACAGAATAGAAAAATATGACACCCCAGATATAAGAAGAGGTGTTGCATTCGAATAAAACGGAATCTTACCTAAGAATGGTTTTGTGGCAATTTTCCTTATCATCATGTTGCTTTTAAGTATAATAGTGAAGCATTTGATTATTAGGATACAAATGGAGTTTGAATATTCGAATTTCGATGCTCGATCAGGATGAAGGATGATCAAATGATCGCTACTGCCTTAGTTTAATCGAGACATTGAGTTTAAAACATATCAACTTGGATTTCCATCTTGCAAGATTGATTTTTTATGGTATTTGGTTGTGTGAGCTCAATCCGATTGCATAAAATGTTTATTATAGTCAGTAAGCGGACTGCTTGGCTCGACATTTTCTACTAGGAACGTGATACTAGTTTATCATTTAAGCCTACTGAATGGACTCTCATGTAATTAGTACTAGTTCGTTGATTTTTCGCGTGTTTTGTGGAAGAATCAGAGTTTTTCTTCTGAAATTTCAGCTCAGGAGTAAGCATTCTAATGAATTACTTTTGCATATATCTGTCTTAGGTAACTGGTTATGAGAAACTAGTCGCCGTGTGTGTGTGTGAAGGCGAAGTCCCCGTTATTTTGTGAGCATGGATAAAGGTTCCCCGGACTGTCCGTACCCCGGTTGCTTCTTCTGCGTGATGAAAGAAGGGAATCCAAGCAAGCGTAGATCGAGTTTATTGAAATTCTTCCGAGAACTCCCCTCTCAAGACGATGACGGCCAAGTCCTCCCGATCAGTGGCCTTTGGAACACTGCCATGGCACATCCTAATGATCCCGAATTCATCGAGTTGGGGATTTTCGAATGCATGTCAGCACTCATCTGGAAGGGCTTAAAGAACCGACGCTGGCTATCTCATGACCAGAACATTTACATCCCTTACTACGCAGCACACATAATCGGATCGTACACTATGAATGTGGAGGAGTTCGCTGAGATGGCGGTGCACGCTGGAGTCATTCCGGCTCTGGTCGAGCTTCTGAGAGGGAGGCTAACTTGGGTCGAACAACGAGTGGCGGTCCGAGCTTTAGGCCACTTAGCGACTTACGCTGCGACGTTTCCTGCTGTAGCGAGCCATGGAGAGATCTTGGAGCTGTCGATGCAGCTTGCGGTGAGCTCTCTCGAGATTGTTTACACTCACTTTTACCAGTACGTCGACAGGAGGCTTAGTTACCACTGTGATCTCCTCACGCGTGGTATGGGAGGCGTTGAAATGGAGTCGAGAAAGGCTGAGGAGTGGGCTAGTCAGCTGCAGTGCTGGTCCCTTCAGCTCATCAATTGCTTTGCTTTCAAACCCGAGTTTCTTACAACTATATGCAAGCCAGAGTTTCTAGCAAAACTTCCCGGGATGTGGGGAGGGCTTGTTAACGAGAATTCACCGGCTGGAATTGGATTGTTAAGAACAATTTGCCATCATAAGTTCGGTAGAGGCCCGATTGCAAGCTCTTCCGGAGTTATAGATGCGCTGTGCAACATAGCACGATCTTCGGACGACTGGCAATATATGGCCATCGATTGCCTTCTTTGGTTGCTCCAAGACCCGAGCACCTGTCATAAGGTAATTTGCTTCCGAAGTCATCTAAATATCGTTAACGACTGTTTTGGCTAAGTGGTTTTGGTTTTGCACATGACTTTCGGATCTTGTCCTCGAATACACGGACTTTACATTGTTCACAACTTTTTCTCCTAATTTCACTTTCTGAGATTTTGAAGCCGGCTTTAAATTTGTCGAAAAATGAAATTAGTAGAAAGTTGCAAACTATGTAACGTCTGTATGTTCGAGAACAAAATTTGGAAGCCAAGTGAAAAACCGGGTCGTGGCAAAGTTTGAACTTGCTGCTCATGCCCTATTTGATCTAATTATGCAGGTTAGCGATAAAGTCGTGCCTACACTGATCGACCTTGCAGAAATAACAACGTTGGGGGATCATAAGAAGCTAGGAGATTCCATTGTTAGTGTTCTTGAAGAATGTATGCAGTTGTCCGGAACAGGTAGAAACTCGATAAGCAGCAGTGCAAAAGAAGAGATCGAGGAACTCCTCGCTGCTCGACAAAGATTAAAATGGGAAAAAAGCATGCCGAAAGAGGATCTTCATATCAAACATGCGGCTGCATTGGTGGTTAAACTCGAAGGGAACTCCCTGTTTTCGTCCGGGGATATTTCTGCGGCCGCTTCAAAATATTCCGAAGCGTTAGCTTTGTGCCCGATGAGGTCGAAGAAGGAAAGGGTGGTGCTGTACAGTAATCGAGCGCAATGCCATCTCCTGCTGCAGCAACCGTTGGCCGCGATAAGTGATGCCACTCGCGCACTTTGTCTTCACAGCCCCGTCAACCGCCATGCTAGAAGCCTGTGGAGACGAGCGCAGGCCTACGACATGCTTGGTTTGGCCAAAGAGAGCCTTCTAGATGCTATTTTGTTTATAAACGAGTTCTCCCAGTCCGCTGATCCCGATCTCTCCTTGAGGCAGAACAAAGTGCCCGACTATGCAGAGCGCTTGGTCAAGAAACAGATGCGGGCTGCCTGGTTGTTTAGAGAGGCTTCTGTCAAACACGGAGGCGTGCAATGTGAAGGCGATGCTGGCGACCACTGTGGCCAAGAGACGGAGGACTCGGAATGGGAAACGGCCAGCGAGAGTGATATGGGAAATGACGTTAAGGATGACTTGGGTGATGATTTTGAGAGGAAGGATAGGCATGTCAAAACCTTGATGAAAGGTAAAGTCCCCGATATTCTCGTTTAGTTCATGCACGTTTGCTCCCTCGTTTCTGCATCTTGAGACACGAGGATAGGGTTAGAATTAATTTTGAACCGAACCTAACTTTGGAAAAGTGCAGATATGTAGCTAGAGTGAATGGGATTTGTTGCTCACCGGGGACGTGAGATGAGTTTTGGCCGATCCGTAGCCTCGTTTTGGGCGTAAGCACGGGTCGAAAACTTGGTCATGAAGTGCATATAAAGATCATGAAAATCAAGTAGTATTTGGTGGAAGAATGTTTTTCTTGAGTTGTTGCATAATTTGTGTTGAAGTTTACTTGAAGGGATTGGTAAATGGTTTGTAAGTTTGTTAGTTATTTGTTTAGTGTTATGTTTTATTTTTTGATGTAATCTTTTTTTTTTTGTTTAATTTTAATGAATTGTGTATATAGGTTTGACAGCTTGACATTTGTTTCTACGCTAACCTTTGTTCATGTTTCATTTTCAGATAAATTTTAGTTTCTATGCTAACCTTTGTCAGCTTCTATGATATTTCTTTGTACTCTAAAGTTGTTTCTTTTTGTTTCGAAAATGAGTTCTTATTACATTTTTCTTTATATATCTTCATTATCAAACGATCCTAAGAATCTAATTCTACGTGCATTTTTTTTGGCGAGAAGGGAATTGCACTTCATTCTCACTTCATTATCGGACTTTAGAAAAGTGTCACAGATGGTTTTTCCGAGACTGAGTGGTCTCCAAGACTTAAGATTGAATGCTCTCTTAGACTTAGGTTGAATGCTCTCTTACATTGCCAAACCAAATTGAAATAGTAAATTTAGTTCAATTGAAGGCCGGATGCATTTTCATGAGGAAGCTCCTCCTGTGTGCGAGGCTGGCCTTCAAAAATTATTGTTTTTAATTACTCTAACGTGATATCTAATTTGACACAAATATTTATCAGTACCACCAATAACATTAGTTTAGTAGCATTAGGCTTTCTCTCCATTTTTGAGGTCAATATGAATTTTACAATTTCTTATTATTATAAATTTTTGCTATATTTTATTTATTTTAAGAGGCCATCAAAGTTTGAAGAGATTATAAAGGGGTTTGTATGACGTTGATTAACCGTGAAAAGTTAATGAAGAGTGATGTGAATTATTCTAAACATTTTAAGCATTCATACTATTATATTTATAGTATAGAGTAAGTATGTAGATGATTCCATTGAAAAGTGAAAAACATGTCTAGATTATTCTAAATATTTTAATTTAGTCATACCTTTTAGTATTGTACTGTTTTTTACATATACAATTAATGTATTGTAGAAAATTGTAGATTCTTATGATTTAATGTAACTTAAAACAGATAATTTAGTTTTTATTTAGGACTGCTAAGGAATTTCAATTCATTCATCTATAGTTACGCTATGTTTAATTTTTTCACTAAAAAATGGTTATTCTCATTATTATTAAGTGATAGTACTTCTCAGAATATTAGGGACCTCAAATTTGATTTTAGTGAAAATCTTCTTTGCTTGAATAAAACATTTATGTTATATAATCGGGAGTAAGAAGTATAAAATTAATAAAAGTAACAAAAATATATACAAATAATTATACGTACCACAATATACAAATATTAGTGAAAAACTGATAACTGAACTAGGTGAGCATTCGCCATAATCGTCCTCTGGAAGCCGACACGGCCTTCAGTTTGGGGAAGACGAAGCCCGCCTTCGGAGGATTGCCATCAACGAGAGAGTTTTCGTAGATTTCTCTGCACTGCTTAACGACCTGTTCCACAGAGTAAGCAACGTCAACCTAGTAAAGCAGTTGCTCGTCTTGGAATGATTCGTTTAAGCAGGATTGGAGTTAATTAGCTTAATTTGCTTACCTCTTTGGCATCTTTCCTCAGTATACCTTCGCGTAAGCTCATCAACTTGTCGACCACCTCTGGCTGCAGTGTCGGAAGCGTTGAAATGAGAATAGAGATTACAAGCGAGTATACGCTGCAAGGATAGTACAAGTAAATAGCCTTACGGGACAGTCTGGTTGATGTTCGAGAATATTTGTGTACACGAGTGTGAAAGAATCCGGGGTCTCGGCTGAAGCAAGTTCTCTCAAGTCAACCAGTACCCTTACTCTACTTTCGACTTTCTACATCACGTTATAGTATTAGTATGTCACAAATATCTCAGACTATTGAACCGAGCATTCGAGTTCCATCAAAGTGCAGCAATACTTACAGAAATGCTAATGTACTCCTGGAAAAAGTCCATGAGAACCTCTTCGTCTAGCTTCATTCTTTCAATCGTCTCTTCTTTAATGTAATTTTTCTGCCGAGCAGACACAATGAGTCAAATCTACAGAATGATACAACTGGAACGTGAACTGTCTATTCTCTATATGAAATGCTTCCGTGATAGTAACCTGCACAAGCATATGGTCGACGTAGACAACAATAGTTTCTTCAACACAGGCCTCAACAAATCGCCTAAATGATCTTTCTTCAACGTACCTTCACATACGATGGCAAACATTGAGATAGAAAATGATTGGAGCACTGGAAAAATATAAGTAGTGAATTGCTGGATTTGCCAGTTTTTCAGGCTCCATTTAATTAGCATTTCAGTAACTTACGTTCTGACGTCTGCAAAGTAATCACCAAATGTTTCAACTAGGAACTCGGTTACCTGTCCTTCCAGCCAATCTGAAATAAGAACAGAAAAGCAATGTTCACAGAATACAAATGAGAATGTAGCAATGTGCCAAGCCTTCGAGAAGAAAAATGGCATTTTGTGTATTTTTTCTATTTTCTTTTGAACCATCCTATACAAATAACCCAGTGAAGTGTTGTTTTGTAGACACTACTGATTCAGGAATGGGGAAAGTTCCCAACAAGAAGTTCGCCAACAGGGAAAATCTATTACCTTTCTGATACAGCTTTATAAGCAACCCCTGAACTCCCGGGTCTTCAAAAATGAAACTGACAGTTTCATGTACAGCTTCCTAACGTCAATTAAGAATTATCATAGTTGTGATGTATGAGTCTAAAATTGTAAAAATAGCCATGCAGTTGGTGTTGAAATTGCATACTGGAATCAAAAGATTCGATCAACATACCTTTGCAACCTCCAGGAAGCCTTTGCAAGCGTCGTCAAAATTAACCTGTAAATGTGATGGTGACACAATGTCAAGAAGATCAACGAATCCACACTGGGAATATTTAAAAGGTAAATCACACTGTGACTGAAGGCAAAAAGAACATGCTGCAAAAAGAAGAATGAAAGGAATAGAAGTTCTAAATATGCACACCTGCTCTGCATAATTTTGAGGAAGAGCTTCAAGGGTGCTCGAGCTCAGCTCCATGGCAAGATCATAGCAGCGAAGGTTGTTATTAATCTGTCATAAAATGATTCATCACGAGATATAAAGATGACTTGTATAATCATTTGGACAAATAAGTATATAAGCTGGCGTTATTCACATACCATAACACATAAAGCTTCAATTTTTGAAGCAGGTTCTTCCAATCTCAGCCTTTCAGCTCCTTGAAAATCAATCATAACCTGAAATTGGTTGGGAGGGTGGGAGGCTCAGCAAATGTTTTATCCATTTAATTTGTTCTTTTCGTGTTTATCTTTCCATTCTTTTCGGCTGGGAGATTAGGTGGCATGAGAAAGTGGTAAAATAGTTTCGCAATGGACAAAATCATATGGTACCATATTTTCAGTAGATAAAGTTGAAGACAGACTTGAGTATCTTTTCCCCAACTTGAAATCAAAGAGAAAGACTGAAAATAAAATAGTGTATTTGTTCCCTAAAAAGCGGGCTTTTGGTATAAGTATAATGCATTCTTTAAGTTGTCTACCTGAATGATGGCCAATGAAATTCTATATAACATGACATCCGTGCTATTGTCTCGTACAATTTGTACTTGCTCTCCAAGAATGCGAAAGAAATCAACAGCAGCTGGGGTGAAAAGCTTCCCATCGTCTGTTTTCTTTGGTGGCTGGTCCTTATCAGCATCGAGTATATTCAGGTACCATTTCTACAGAATAGGATGGATTTAGTTGATTATTTGACTTGAAAGGTGACTTGATATCATTGAAAGTAATGGAAATACTCTCTAGTCCAGTTACCCTTGTTGTAGCTTGCATTCGTTCAACATAAGCATTCATAAGGGGGTCCATGGCACCACTTTCAGAACAAACTTGAGCTAGAGAGTCGTCAACACCAAGTCCAATCAGATTATCTTGGTACTCAATTACCCATCCAGTTACCTATTATCAGAAGAAGACATTCAGAAATTAACAACAGCTCCAATTTATCTTATCAAGCAATGGTTTGTAGCAGAGTGCAACTTCAGGAATTAGTGTAACAAAAATGGTTCTCCATATTATATGGAGTATTTATTTAATATCAAGAACTACAGATGCAGATAACATGCCTTTAAAATATCCATAGCTGACAGATCATCAGCTCTATCACTCAGTAATCGTAGCCAGTGAATAAAACGCTCTGTGTATAGGTTCACCATGAGCTGGAATATGTTGTATCTGAAAGAAAGGAATTCAAATTAAGAAGCAGAATTATCACAAAAACAACAAAACTATATATCCCAGCAAAGCTTCGGGACTACAACATATCTCAATTAACATACACTGTTGTGTATACCAACATAGATGGCCAACCTTGGGGGAAAGCATGGAGCAACATAGTCATATATATCTCCAAGCTCTTCACCAATCTGACGTCAATAAGGAACAATAGCCAAATAATCAGATAAATATATAATTTCCTAAAGTTATTTAAACAATGCCAGCAAAGGTAAAAGTGAAAAGTGGCAAAGACATAAGTTCATCAAAAAATCAAACAAGTATAAAGTACAGGATTCCAGAATATTCACTAGTTTCATAAATTAATTGAACACATGCATCTTGAATATGAAGAATGTTACCAAACATTTGTTATTTAGTTAACTGATCCCATAAAGAATATATATGCTATTTCAAAAATAATAAAGATGATATTCTATGGTTTTTACATCAAAACAGAATATCAACTTCTTAACTTTCCATTTCTCGCTTACTTAAGAGAGCAATAGTTATAGATAATTTAACTGACTTCCACCGTCCCACACAAACCATGAAAATACTAGACGAATACCTTTTTAGCCTCCTCTAAAGATCCTATTAGGTCCTGAATTTCAAACTGAAAGAAACATCATCAGTAAATGACAACTCAAAAAACTCAGGATTTGCATTTAGCAACAGAAGAATGAACGTCAACCTCAGAGAGCAATCGGCTAAAACGCGCTTCAACAGACTTCCTTATTTCCTCATAACATTTATCCTTGTATCCTTTGCCCTGAAAGTTCAACTTCTTCTGTGCAATATTCCTAGAAGATGACATTGTAGTTGTAGTTTTTGTAATACAAAAAAAGAAGAAAACATAACATCAACAAAATTATGCTACCCTAATATGCCCAAAACTTGGAGGAAACTAAACGAGGCAATGGGTAGATGAATCAGTTTGACCAGGTAAGTACTTGGCATTTTTGCGAGGATTAGTTATAGTTTTCAAGGCACCATCTCCTTCTGCCTCAGCTGCTTCTGTAGCTAGTTGTTGATCCAGGGTCTCTTGCATTTCAACAACCCTTTTTGTTTTATTAATAATGAAAATACGATGCATCAATACCATTATACCAAGATGGAACCAGCCAAAAAATATCTTATCAACTTAACTCAGACATACCTCAATGCACGAACAAGTGTTTGTGGTCTGCAAAGCAAAATAATCGCAATAGATGATTAGCACAAACACTTGGCATAACTTTCCGAATGACTGCAGAAGTGTAAGACATGAAAATGGAATGCACTATTTATTTATGCAAGTTGTTTTCATCTAAAAATGAAAAGGTATATTGGGGTCCTCATAATTTCACTTTTTCCTAGTCGTCCCCATATATATATTCATAATGACTAAGTCCCTATATTTGAAATTCTGTTATGTTTTGAGGCAAATAATAGTATCAAGGACTTCTATTGAAAATATAAGGACTCATCTGTAAAAAGAAAAATGTGGCTCTGCCATTGGGTACCAAGTATAAAAGAAAAGAGAAAAAGGGCAAGTCTAGGGACCATATATGTTTTTTCTCCTACATAAAATGGCACCTCAACCTAATTCAAAATGTATATGAGCGCATGTAAAATCTGTTTTCCTCCTAAAGTTTTAAATTAGTTTATATCTTCAAGGTATTCAACAGAAATATCATGTGTAAACCAAGGCCCTCATAACATTATTCTCTCTAAATGCACAAAGACAAGTTTGTGACAATTAAAACTGCTGATTTTGCAGCCATTAATGTGAATGCCAAAGCTAAAGAACCAGAAAAGCGCATCCCAATGAAAGCAAAACCATAAAACTAAGATACCTGTCTTTAGCAAGTTGAAAGAAGTTGCTTATATGACCCCACAAAGTCTTCTCGAATATCTCCCATGTACGATCTATATCTTCAAAGTATTCCCTGCAACATTTTACAACTACTTCAGCAAAAGTAAATTGCTCATCTTTGAAAGGTCAGTGAATAAAAACATATGGGATAACTGCTTCCCATATTCAAACAAAAGGAGTAATAACATCAAAATATGTGTTCTTTTTTTTGGAGTATTTAACTGGTTGAAAGAACTGTAAGGCACACTGAATATGAAGGTCTTATTAGAAAAGCACAAATAATCAATGCAGCATCATTTTATTAAATTTTTAAAAGAGTAAAATGTTCTGAAGATACGCTTAAGTGAACGACATGATAATATGAGGACTGCTGATTTGTAACTAGTCGGTACTAGGTAATAATATAGATTATTGAAAGATAAATTGTTAATAGGAAGAGTGCAACTCAAAAACAGGACTCCTCTACACAATACATGCAGATGAGCTCTCTGACCTCAGCTGACCAATCTCGTCTTCATGAGATGATGCAGCAGCTAATGCAAACCTTCGTTTTCCATCCAGTGCAGTTAACCTCTATATTCCATTTAACACACCCAGATAAGAAGCAAAGCTTTTGAAATTTATAATAACAATCAAGCCAAGAAAAAGTCACAACCTCATAGGTATTGATTAGTTCTTTGTCATCATTTAAAGAATCATGTGCTTCAGAAGCCTCACTAGAGATTGACATCATACCCTCGACATCCTACAAAAGAGCAATCAAGTTCTACCCCAGAGATTATAAAGAAAACAAAACTGAATTAGACTGCTAACCATAAAAACTAACAATGAAGTAGTAAAGGAGAGCATAAGTATATTCAGTCCAGCTCGGTATAGGTTTACCATAAGGATACAGGGATAAGGGTAAAATCCATTTGTACAAAATCACACCAGTCACACACTCACCTTCAGAGTTGTGTTTAGGTTATTCCTTGCATTGCTGAGGAGTTTTATTTGGTCATGATCATGAATCAATGTTTGACATTCTTGGCATAACCTATTATAAAAGAAAATCCAAGATCATCTTAAAGCATAAACAAAGCCATGCATGACATGCAAGGATGGAGAACATTCATAAACCATGAGATCACATTCCTACTTTTCAATCCCAACAAAATTTTCTCTGAGATGACTTGTTGTTGTCTCTGACAAGGACAATGACTCTAGACCTTCTTGTGCCTGCTCAACCTGAATTTGAAAATTTCAGAGAGAAAAGTTAGATGACTGTAATAGATCAAGGAAAATGAAATTTCGCAGGCTCCAACCGTGCATCTCAGAGTGGAAGATATTGAACTTCCACTACAATAATTTGATTTTCAAAAAAAGAAGGTTTACCGGCTCAATTTATACCTGTTCGACAACCATTGTACTGAGTTGTGCATCATTTGCCTGAAACCAACCCATACCACTCAATATCCACAGCGTGCTTTCCTTCAATAAGATAAGTGTTAATGGTGCAAAACAACCCAAGATGCGTGATCATAATTCATATTCATCGGACAATGCAATGGTAATTTAAATAGTACTAAGTATTCCATTAAAATTCGAAACTTCACATCATCAACAACCAAATAAAAAAAAAACTCATTTCGCTTCCACAACTGCAATTTCGAAGCTCCACAACCTAGATTAATTCAAACCAACAAGATTGACAAACACTATCCATAAATCTCAACTCCACGAACTCATACACAAGCATGTAAACCTGCAGAGCAAAACACGAAACCAAAATTAAGCCTCCAAACCTAACCTGTTGGCGCGAAATGTAATCAGCTTTGATCGAAGCGATGAACAGCAAATGCTCCGGCAGCGACAGCAGCTTCACTACCTCCCGAACCGCCGCCTCCTTTGCCTCCACGCCTAGATCCTCCGCCATCATCATTCCTCTCCGCTCTAGCTCAGATCCCTCCGATTAATCGGAGCTGTGCATCAAATTTCCTCTTTCTCAGTTGGAAAATTTCCAAAATAAATTAGTCAAAAATAGTCTTAATCGGATCGCGTAGGGAAGAGACAGAGAAAGAACAGTAGCGACTTACTTCATTTGGATCCGGGTCGGGCTCACAATTCGGGATTTTTTAAGGCCCTATATTTCTTAAAATTAGCCCAATACGTAAATTTATTACGATAATAATTTTGGATTTGTTTATTTAAAGAAGATTGTAAGTTTGAAACATAAAATTGATATTATTTTTTATTCTCTTAAATTTGAATTTATGATTGAGATAAAACTTTGTTAAAACTTGGAATTGTTTAAAATACACGTTACAGTTACAATTTCGGAAATGAGTAATTATTTGCTGAAAATTATACTCTATGACTCAAGATAGTATATTGAAAATGATTTGTAACTAATTTTGCACCTAATTATAGAGGCTAGGAGTAAAATTAAGGTTTGATTTTTATTTATCAACTCCTTACAAAAACAGTGAAATTGTATACAAAACTAGTTTTGTGTTCTTAATTGTCATCTTTTTAGCTTGTGAGTTTTGTACACTTAAAACACAGTGAAATTTTATATGAGAATAAAGCTCCATACAATATTACAACTCATGTGATAATAATATTACAAGAAAACATTAAATGCCTTTATATATAAAGATGCACTAGTTTGGTTGAAACTCTACTGACATCTGTTAATTTGTGGCAAAGAATTTAAAGCTGATAATATGCCAGAACATCTCTTGCTTTATTAGTCTCAAATAATCAATTAAATAAGTAATCAATTATGTCATATCCAAATGCTATTTTACTCAACAGGAATAAAAGTCTCATCCCCACACATCTTTCATCAAAAATGAAAAAATTCGAAGAATATCAATAAATCACAAAGTTGAAAACACATGCAATATTGGTAAAACAAAGCAACCAGACATAAATTAAAGTGACCATGTAATAAATTAAAGAATAGATTTTACCTTTAATTACCATAAATCATGACACCTTATAAAAGTAACATTAGATAGAACTTGATCAAAAATATAAGTCAAAACATTCTTCTATTCTGATAAAATATCACATTACGACATGTAAAAAATCAACTTTGCGCAATCTACTTTATATCATAAATAGAATTTTCAATCTCTAAGAACTTTACTCTTCACAATTCTATAAATTGCACTTCAAAACAAAACAAAAATCACATACCAAAAAATTTGGTTTTCTCACGCCATGTTTTTCAAATATCACTACTGCATTTTACTTATCTTGATCTTCTCAACCTCCATCTGTATAAAAGCTTCCAAGATTCAACGCTACCGCTTCATCGTGAGTGCTTCTTCTCGTTCGTTTTCGTTCGTGTTTGTTTTTCTACTAAATAATTTATTGCAGGTTAGGGAAGCTTTATATGAGAGATTATGTGAGAAAAAAGGATTTTAACAGTGAATGGGAAATTCCCTGGCCCAACTCTCAAGGTTCATGCAGGGGAGACCATCATAGTAGATGTATTCAATAAGGGAAATTACAATATTACCCTTCACTGGTAAGTCGTTTCTCCTCGTCCCTAATCTTGATCCATGTCCAAATCGGTCTTTTCGACACTTTTCAGGCATGGAGTGAAGCAGCCTCGGAATCCGTGGACTGACGGCCCCGCGTACATCACCCAAAGGTCCGATTCAGCCCGGGAACCAATCGCCAAAGGTCATATTCTCCAAGGAAGAAGGACGCTGTGGTGGCACGCCCACGGCGACGGTCCCGCCACGGTGCACGGGCCATCGTGGTGCGCCCAAGCCCGGGGGCACGTACCGTTCCCCAAGCCCGATAAGGAAGTCCCGAGTCATACTAGGTGAGTTCGGACTACATTTTTAGGTGCTTTCGTTTGATAAGTATTTTTTCGTGTCGATTTTTGTTTAGGGGAGTGGTGGAGGGAAGATGTGATGAAGGTTATGGAGGAATTTGTTGCTTCGGGAGGGCAACCGAGGAATTCCGATGCGTATACTATAAATGGGCAGCCTGGGGATTTATATCCTTGCTCGTCGCCTGGTAAGTCATTATTTTATTTATTTAAATGATTTTGAAAGTTAGAAAAAATGTGACTTGGATTGGAAAGAAATGGCTTTAGTAGGATGAAATTGGTAGCATTAATGCAAGAGGCTTCCTACTATACTAACCATTTATAGTGTTTCGACTTAGAAAGTTATCGATGAGGTCTTCTCATCATTTTTAAGTACTCCTTCCATAAAAAATAGCACGTAGTTCTATTTGTATAAGGCATGAATTTTAATGATAAACTAATAAAGTAAAAGAAATAGAGAAAAAAAGTGAATAAGTAGAAAGGAGAAAAAGTAAGGGAGAATAAAGAAAAAGTAAATGAGATGAGGATAAAGGTAGATAAAGTGTAATAGAGTTTTTATTTTTTGAAATGAGACTATTTTGTAGCATTTAAAAATGCAAATGAGATATTTTTCATGGACGGAGTATTAATTTCACTAATAAATGAAATTATTGTTGCATGATAGACTCTAATTAATGGAGTATTTCAGAGAAAATTTTGAAATTTAAAAAATTACTACATAACATAATTATGAATTATATAGTGTAAAAAATAATTATAATAGAAATATTATAAAGTTTAATTAAGTTAATGAACCATGATTAATAATCTCAATCCGAACTGAAATATAAAAAAAATTGAAGGAACAAAAATATTAGCAAGTAAGAAAAATGAAGTGAAATTCATATATTTTAGGAACCTTGCAGATAGGTTCGTTATGAAGGTGGAGCAGGGCAAGACGTACCTCTTACGCATAGTGAACGCGGCCATGAATGAGATCCTCTTCTTCGGGGTGGCGCGCCACGCTCTCACATTGGTCGCGACCGACGGGTGCTACACCACTCCACTCACCAAAGACTATATCGCGATTAGCCCCGGCCAGACAATGGACTGCCTCCTCCGCGCCCACCAGGCGCCGGCCCACTACTACATGGCCACCCAACCCTACACAAACGGACTCGGCATCACCTTCGACAACACCACCGCCACCGCAGTCCTCCAGTACTCCCACGCCCGCCCGCCCCGCCCCAATTCCCCAAACTCCCCTCCCCAATGACACGTCCGCCGCCCTTAACTACACCTTTAGCATCAAAAGCCTAATGTCCAAACTCCACCCATTCATAGTCCCTCAACACATCCACAAACAAATCATCACCACCGTCTCCATCAACCCCTTTCCCCTGCGGGCCCGGGGAGACCTGCGCCGGCCGCAACGGGACCCGCCTCAGCGGCCGCCATGAACAACCTCACCTTCGTGGCCCGCCAATCGACATCCTCGAGGCCTACTTCTACCAAATCTCCGGCATATTTAGCAACAAATTCCACTATCCCCGCCTTTTGTGTTCAATTACACATCCGATTTCATCCCATTTGAGCTACAAACCCCTAAAAGGGGCACCAAAGTTGCAATGTTGAGCTACAACTCCAACATTGAAGTCATTTTCCAAGGTACAAACCAAGTGGTGGGGCTTGATCACCCTATGCATTTGCATGGATTTAGTTTCTTTGTTGTTGGTTGGGGATTTGGCAACTTTGATCCAATAAAAGATCCCTTGAGGTATAATATCGCAGACCCGCAGAAGCGTAACACTGTTATCGTGCCCAAAAATGGGTGGGTCGCGATAAGGTTCACTGCCGACAATCCAGGTATTCAAGTTATCTCCAATGTACCAAAATTGAATTTCGATTTCAATTTTATATGCTATAGTTTAATTTTATAACATGTAGGGGTGTGGTTCTTGCATTGCCATTTTGAGCGGCATCTGACGTGGGGGATGGAGACGGTGTTCATCGTGAGGAGCGGAAGAGGGCGGAGGAGCGAGTGCTCCCGCCGCCGCCGGATATGCCGCCGTGTTGATCTTTTGCGGTTATAGTAGTGTCTATGTTAATAGTTGAAGTGTTTGATATTTTCATTAATTAATTGATTTTAAAGTGTTGGACGTGATACAAGACGTTTGAAAAATAATTGAATTAGGTTTGAATTGCACACTTTATGATTTTACAGTACTATGTTGTTTGCACTACTTTTCGAAATGTCACAAAATAGAAAAGTTGGGTTTTTCACCAACTACTTTTCAAATCAAAATTTATGGCTTGCACTCCTAAATTTGGTTTACGTGACAAAGATGATATTTTTCATTCTTATGACTAGACAGACATCTTTATTAGTGGACCTATATATAATTTCTACTACTAAAGAATTCGAAGAGAGAGGATTAATTATAGTGTGGCTAATATAGTTGGATAATTTGATTGCATGAATTTTTCCTACTTAACTTTAAAGGCCGACCCAATTCATAGAGAATAGTCCAAATTAAATTATGTTGTCCTCTTTCAAGAAAAACTAATTTAATACATACCTCACGTTTATAGAACAAAAACTTTCAAAAAATCGTTTAATATTGGGAAATCTTGCCTTTCGGTATATTTATAGTTGAAAATGTTAGATTTCATTACAAGTTCAAAAATATACATCATCATAAGTCATAAAGTTGAATCGACTTAATTATGAATGTACACCATTATGCTTATACATAAATTATGTGAATTTGATCTAAATTTGCGAGAATCGAGACATTATCATATATAACTGATTGTTGCATTAATTGAAAATTTTCCATTAAAATTTATGATTAATTAAATTGATTGTCATGTGACATCAGTCCTAGTCGTTTGATATTGCAAACTTGCAATCATAAGATTGATATTTGGTCTTAGTTATGCAATAAGTTGCAGTTCAATGTTGATCACAATCACGTATATTCACGTGTATTTTTCTATAAAAATTATTATACTATTATAAACTTTGTAAGAAAAAATTATAAGTATCATGTATACCATGGAGTACTTTATTGGAATCCACTTTAAATCTTGAAATTAAATATTACGCTTAATTATGTCGAGACCAATTATACGCTAGTATTAAATAAATCTTTTACTAATTAATTTCTATCATGGTTTCCTTTTTCTTTGGCTGTTTATGAAATCTTAGATCATAGAGGTTTTTACTCGGAAATGCTCTCCCTTATCTTCGGAGGCACGCATTAAAATGTTGAATTTAACTTTATTAAGATATCAATATATTTAACAGTATCACATAATCACCGACGAAAAAACAATTTCCAGGATCTATATTAATTAAATTTTATACTACTACTTTAAAAGTTTATAGTAATTGTCAATTTTAATCCTCCGACCAAACGTTCCACACTTCCCAAATCAAGGAAGAGAGGTAGGTGAGATTATTGTAAAGAATGCAATAATTTATTCATGTGTTAGGTAACACTTTGTACATTTTAATTGAATTTTAGGATATTTAGGTCACTTTTTTGTGAACATCTCATGTAAGGGGTATAATAGTAAATCTTCCCGGCTGCTATGATTCAATCATTTTCATCTTTGTTTCTAGCTATTTATTGTGGATAGGATCTAATTTCGATTTTGGGTACTTATCTTTCATCATCAGATTATACGTACTATGTATATTTGTGAAAATTTGTCAAAATAAATTTCTCACGCGTTTTGAAAAAATTAGGGGTTTGTAATTTAGTAAATCAAGTTACATTAACTGCCTAAATTAGTACATTTAATTAGTATACATTTAATATCATACTGTATAAAAAAGGCAAAATTAATTTGACAGCAATATATATATGCACGGCAAAAACTCTCAATCAGAAAATTCAAAGTCAATACACTTTACTTTACTGGTATTTTCTTACGCAACATTAATTATAAAATAAATGTCCTAGCTAATTATTGTATAAAGTCACCGTCATGTCGCATAATTAAAATGGACATTTGGTATTATTAATTTTGAAAACATGTATATAGTCTAGGAAGCTAGCAAATAGACAGTTAATTTCTTGTACTCTCATACTACTTTAATTGATTTAATTATTGGATGGTTTTCTAATATTGCTATGGTGTGAATTTGTATTTATTGCGGTATAATTCCTAGTGTATACGTATACTCATCTTTGAATTATATGTATATAAAAGGTGTCATCAGTCATGAATAGTTGAAAAACCATCAATATTAATAATCTAATTTAATCTAGAGTCTGGACATATATTGAGCGGGAGAAAAGATTGCACTTTATGTTCTTTCGAAAAACAATCATAAAATCTCAGTAAATTAAGTTCTATTTTAGTATAAACTAGTATTATTCCCGTGCTATGCACGGCTCATTATAGTTATATCAAATTATAAAATATTTATAGTTATATCAAATTATAAAATATTTATAAGAAATAGTACGAAACATTATACTAATATACGAATCTAAAATTATAAATGTATTAATAATAAATATATACAATAATACATTTGACAAAAGATAGCAAAATTATATCAAGATTTTAGTGTAAGCAATAAAAAAATTATAACTCATCAACTTTTTTCTAGTGGTTCTATTTGAAAATGTGTGTGAAATAAAAAATATAATATCTATATATCATTTTATTTTGATTAAATGTGTGTGAAATATTTTCTCTTTCCTTTTTTTACTTTATCAATTTTGTATTAAAACTTATGTTGCTTCAAAAATTCAGATTTTTAGGACAGAGAAAGTATATAAGAAAAGCATCTCTAATATGTAACCTAATAAAACTACTTTGCAAAAAGCACATATAGTAATAGGTATATAATATTTTATTTCTAAAAAAGGTAAATATCCCAAAATGTAACTTTAAAAGATCGAATTTAATATTACAAAAAATATTAAGATCTCTTTGCAAAATCTTTTCATTTCATCACCTCTTCTAAAATCTTTTCACTTCTCTCCATTATTACGCGAACCCAAAAAAACCTTTTCACCTCCAAAATCTTTTCATTTCTAGGGATGAGATCCCCTACTGTGTTTAAAAACACAGCACCAAATGTTGTGCTGTGAAACGCACAAATTTAGGAATAAAACGGCAGCTTCTCTCCACTTTCTCAATCTTTCAATATTTTATTCTTATTTTTATATTTTTAAATTATGAAGACAATGCATGAGTTGAAAGTATTACCATGAGTAGTGAATAAATTTAGCTAAAAAAATATATAAGTGTAGTATCTTAATTTTTTTTCTTTCGTTCATTTACTGAAGTATTTGTTAAATCAGAAAATATTAATGGTAGGTATCCTTTTTGAAATAAATTTTTTAAAAATAATAACTATAATTAACCAAATTAAAAATGCCAATAACATTTTTAAAAATGTATTAAATCAAACTATAAAGTAAAACGAACAACACTAAAAATATGTTGAACGGAGTTGGTGCTCACATAAGTTGTCTACATAAAATGCGTAGCATGTCATTTTCTATCCTTCATATTTCCTTTCGTCGTTAATTACTTATTTTATAGTATTTGATAATTTGATTAATATTTAATTGAGGAATCCAATTTTAAACGGTATTCATTATTATTTTTAAATATTTTATTTTAAAAAGGATACCTACAATTAATATTTTCAGATTTGACAAATCTTTCGGTAACTGAAAGAAATAAAAAAAATTAAGATACTACACTTACATTTTTTTAGCTAAATTTATTCACTGGTAATACTTTAAAAATATAAAAATAAGAATAAAATATTAAAAGATTGAGAAAGTGGAGAGAAGATGTCGTTTTATTCCTAAATTTGTGCGTTTCATAGCACAGCATTTGGTGCTGTGTTTTAAACACAGCAGGGGATCTCACCCCTATTTCTACTTCCCAAAATTATTACTAAACTTTTGATTAGTAGTAGAGTACCACTATTTAACTTCTAAACTTTTAATAGGTGATCAATTTATCTTCAAAAAAACTTTTTACTTCCACCTCTCATCAATTTATTTACAAAAACAGTTTCATTTCTACTTCTCATAATTATCACAAAAATAAATAAAACCTTTTCACTACCTTAATTGTAATTAAAAATTCATAAATGATTTAAATATTGAAATTTATAAAATAAAATGGGTTAAATTTATATTACATATTTGATTGAAGTAAAAAAATTAATTATCATCATTATTATCGTGCATTAAATATTACTACTACACAACATTATTATCTAATATTTATAACTTTTGATACAATGGAATAGACTCGATCATGCAACAACATGAGTATATTGACAATAATGATGCATATGTATAATAATACTATTATTAACTGAGATTTGATTCATTTATACTAATGTCGTTATTAAACCTTAAAATTAAGTACATGTAAAATAATAAAATGTAAAACGCATTTTTACAAATTAATTAGTACTACTACAATCTTACCAATTACATTAGCTAAATATCAAGGCCAACTTATTCGGTCCATGCCCTTGAATTTCAGCCACCTTTAACTCATAGAACGAATAATAAGTTCGCTTTTGAGTCTCTTCTTCCTCCACGCCTCTAGAGTCTCTCTATCTTCTTCGACTTCTTTAGTTTAGGAAATATTTATAGGAAGATTCCATGTGCTCCACTACTCCACTAAACCAACTACATGGAAGTTACATATAATTACTAGTATAATTTATAATTTATAATTATGAAGTCTTTATTTCATTTTATTTTATTATAATATTTTTAATGACAATTTTGTAAATATCTCCAAAACTCCCATTTTATATATTTATAGATAGATTAAGAATAGTTTTTACTTAATTAATACGTAACCAATCTTGATATGAAAAAATAATTAGTTAAATTAACCGGAGAGAATAAAACACATAGACGAGAAAGCAAAGTACCTATCAAGACTACTCTCCTTTCATGAGAGATCAAGAAATGCAAATGTAGAATTTGTACACAAATTACAACTATGGGTAGCGTAAAATCGAAATACTACTTGCTATTCCCTCCGGTCATCATTAAATGTCTTATATTTGACTGATGCAAATTTTTAAGAAATTGTTCGTTTGTGAGAAAAAGTGGATAGAAAAAGTTAGTGAAATGTGGGTCATAATTTTATATAATAGTTTTATAAAATGTGAGTGAGAATGAGTTAGTGGGATGTGGGGTCCACTAATAAAAATGGTAAAAGTGAAATGAGATATTTATTAGAGACCGTTCAAATAAAGAAATATGGGACATTTAATGGGACCAAAGGAGTACTAATTAATTAAGTGATTATTTAACTAATCTTTTTGTGATATCTTGATTCCGCGTATGGCGATTAATTAGAGCGTCATTATAGTTGGAGAATGTTGATGGCTTTCATCGTCAAAGATGCAATTGTCAGACATTATTATGCCTCAATATCAAGATCACACAATCGTTATTGATTAGAGTTCAGTAGTTTTATCGTGTTCGTGTTTAAACGTGTATGAACGTGTCAAGTGAGTTTTCATTATTTTGAGCAGTTCATGTTTATTAATATGTTAATGTTAATTTCACTTAAATCTAGTATATATTGTTGATTTAGATTTTGGTTATTTTATAACTTTTCTTTATAATTAACTATAAATTTATAATTTAGATTAATTGGCTAATTTTAGGTTGATCGTTTCATAGTATATAGTTGAAGGGGTCATAATTAATTTCAACTTCAATTAATTTTTTAGAGAAAAAATTAAACACTTCATTTAAGACGGTGAATAATGATACAATCTAATGATTGAAAAGATGGTAATCAAAAAACATTCACTAGGTCTAATTACAAATAATTATTCATCAACACATGCAGTACCTACAATAACAAAACGTGTAATATTGGTATTAATTTTCATGTTTTTCATGCAACTCGAATTGGAAATAAAAATGTTTTGAGACTCTGGACTTAATTAATTAATTTACTATTTAGAGAAAAATATTTAATAATATCAACAAATGATTGTCAAATTAACATCGTCTACTAAAGGGATTCTTAGATTTGAATACATGAATCAGAGATCTACAAGAAATATATTTTTATTTAGTCATTTTTAACAACACTACTAAAATTTGAAAACAACAATTTGGATAGATATGGGCGCACCATATATATAGATATACTCCATCATATATAAAAACACGACTACTTAATTTGTTGCATAATGAAAAGTTGATGGAAACAGGACAACAATATAATAATTAATACTACAAATAAAGGCGTCTTTACATTTTCATGCATTATCTAAAAATGGATGATGACCTAACCGACTAACTTAGGCTTTTATTCGAGACTTCGAGAACTATATATGCTGGCCAGGATAGCTACGTCGGAGTGGATGCAGAAAATATTATACTCCTAATAATTATATTTTCTATAATTTAATAAATATTTTTAAGTAATTCAAATTATTATAGATTTTTTGCAAAGCAATTTGCATAAATGTTAAATTAATTTTAGAGTTTGTAAATGAGAAAAATGGATTTATTTAATTGAAAACAGATTTTAAATCAAATTATTAATAGAGTTATGTTTTTTTCAAAAATTTCTTTCTTGTATGTCTGCATGCGTTACGTACAGAATTGTTATTATTTGAAAGTAAAATAAAAAAGAAAGACATATATATATATATATATATATATATGGGGGTGTACTAGTATAACAACTAATTTTAAAGTTACAACGTACATCCAACCACGTGCTGCCACATGGCACGAAAAATGCAATATTGTATACAGAAAAATGCAATACGCATTTGTAGAAGCTATAAATGAATTTTGGCAGATTGCATTTTTGTTATATGCAGATTGCATATTTTATTGTTAAGTTTTGCATTTAAGATATTGACCGTTTAAATTGCATTTTATATATAGACGGATTGCATTTTTATACGTGAAAATGCAAAACTTAACAATAAAAAATGCAATTTATGTGAAAATGCAAAACTCAACACTATAAAATGCAATTTACATACAACAAAAATGCAATCTGCGAAAATGCATATACAACTAGATTGCATTTTTGTGTTTAAAATATTGCATGTTTTGTGCCACATGGCAGCACCAGATTGGATGTACGTTGTGACTCTAAATAAGGGGGCATCCTAGTGCCCCTATATATATATATATATATATATATATATATATATATATATATATTCAGAAATGCTCAAGTCATATATTATTTGAAAGTAAAAAAAAGAAATTCATATATAATTTTTTTTAGTTAAGTTGCATCGTAAAAGCATAGTGCTTTTTAAAAAGAAAAAATCAACCAATTAGTAGAATCAGTTATCTTTATTTCCAATTATTATTGTAAATCACTAAGAGCATCTTCAACGGCGGAAGTTGCGGAAGTCCGACCGGACGTCCGCCGTAGTGAGGAAAATGGTAGGACACGGACGTCCCGTGCGCCCGTCGGATGGGCTCAGATATCCGACCGACGGGCGGCGGACGTCCGCCACTGTGGCGTGGGGTCGGACGTCGAGGTCGGATGTCCGACAAAAAATTAATTTAAAAAAAAAAAAAAACTCTATAAATAGGGCTTGTTGAACTTCATTTCATTCACACCACTTGTGTTGACAAGTTTCTCTCTCTAATCTACAAGTTTCATTCCTACTATAAAATGGAGTACAATAGGAACTCCCCCACCACGAGCGGAGGAAACACACCCACATTTTCCGCCGGAACGGAGGGAAACTTTAATGCGGGGATGAATCCCCAAATGGCGGGGATGGCGGGGATTACTCCCCAGATGTTCTACAATATGTACAATTGGATGAGTCAGATGGGTGGATGATGCCCGGGGCAGCGGGGATGGGCGGTATGACGCCAAATATGGCGGGGGTGGGTGGGATGATGCCCGGGGCAGCGGGGATGGGGAGTATGCCGCTAAATATGGCGGGGATGGGGGGTATGACGTCGGGGATGGGTGGGACGATGCAGCACAGGAGCCCGAGGACACCTAGGGAATCTGTCTATTGCCCATATATAGATTTGTTGTCCGACGATTCCCCTAGTACTGTTCCGGAGACTCAGTACGCCGGCATCGAGACTTCTCTCTTTTGAGGAGTTGGGGCTATCGCCGATCCGTGAGACTCCCGATGAGGCGGAGCCTGCTGCAAGGGGCAGGGGCAAAGGCAAGGGCAAGGCCGGGGGCGGGGGTAAGGGCAAGGGAAAAGCCCCGAGCTCTTCCTCGCAAACGGGGGCAGAGGAGGAGGAGGGTAAGGAGGAGCGGGGGAAGAGGTCGATCTGGACCGTGTGGGAAAATGTCGCGCTTGCGAAGGCCTGGGTCGGTGTAGTCGAGGATCCCTATGTCGGGGCGAACTAGTATATTGACCGATTGTGGCATCGCATTAGTGAGGCCTACCTCACACTCAAACCGCTTGGGGCGAAGCCTCGCACTCCTGAGCAATGCCGGAAACAGTGGGATTGGTTGAGGCCTAAGCTCAGTCGTTTTGCCGGCCTCTACCAAAACAACCTGCGCATGGCAACCAGCGACATGTCCGAGGAGGATGTGAAGAACCAGGCCTTGTCCCAATACCCCGACAAAGAATTGAAGTTCAAAGTGTTTGACTAATGGGAGGCCTTTCTCGTGGTCAGGAGTTCGCAAAAGTTTTGTGCGGGTGTCGACTCGGGCTGGAAGCGGACGAAGATCAACTCTTCCGGTGAGTACAACAGCAGTGCTGGTTCGCACGAGCTTCCCGAAGCCGAGGAAGTGTCCCCGCTACCACGATCACACTCTCGCTGTCGTCGTCGCCCGATGGGGCAAAAGGCTGCGCAGCGGATGGCGAGGGAAAGCGGCAGCCGCAGCGGGTCCTTCGAGGTCGAATCGGAGGCCCCAGATGAACTAGACCGTCTCGCCCGCGCGCAGCTAACGAAGACCTTGAGTCAGAACATGCATAGGTGGTTTAGCACGCACGATCCTGTGTACAAAAGGATGTGCAAAAATGTATCGACGCATGTTGGCGCGATTTAGGAATGCCACCCATTGATGATTATGGCGTCGAGATTGGGGGCGGGGACGTCGGAGGCGGCAGCGGCACGGGCGACGGGGACGGGGACGAGGAGGAGTGAGAGCCGAGGGTTGTATTTCTCGACTTTTTATGATTATGTAATTTTTAAGTATTATGTAACTTTTTTAAGTATTATGTAATTTTTTTTAAAGTATTATGTAATTTTTTTTTAATGAAGTATTCGAATTTTTCCGTATTCCGTGTCGATATTTTAATTCCATAAAGTTTAATTCCGTATATTGAATAATTGTGAATTTAATTTTATTGCGGGAAGTTCTAGTACAGGGGAAGTCCTAGTGATGTGACAGTGGAATGGGAAATCCTAGTGATGATGTGACAGTATATTTTTGTGGGAAGTCCTAGTGAGAAGGGCGTCACCGGAGATGCTCTTATAAATAAGTATGTTTACTGAAAAAGGAAGAAATGCATTCACCAGTGGAATAATGTAAATATATGATAAAGCAAAGTATCAAAGATGTATTTTATAAATTAATGATCAATTAATTATACAAGTATATCTTTGTCATATTAACACATCCAGATTTTTTAATGTATATTTTCTGTCGTTAGTAATGAAATGAAATAAAATAAATTGAGAGAGAAGTTCAGAGAGAATAGCATTTTCTAAAAAAGGTATCACGTTCTAATCAATGTTGGGAAGAAAACATTAATAGCTACGCATATTTAATACTATCTGTTGGATAATTACAAAAATGAGCGATAATTAATCAAAGCATTTAATTTCAATCGTTGAGTAATTAACCACACGTTCATTAATTTCATTACGTATCAATGTCTTTTTCATTCAACTTTTCTTATCTCCAAAATCTTTTATAGTAAGATATTATTGTATTTAACTATTTACCAATCAACAAAAACGACAAAATTAGCAATATATTCAACACATGATCATTTGCTAAAAAGTTCATTATGCCTCAATTCACATGTATTCTTTTTAACGTGGAAAAAAACTAAATAATTGTCTATTCCTTAAATTTGGAAAGTAACTATATGGGCACATAGATATGTGTAGATGCCAATTAAAATAAAATGCTATAGCCTATAGAGATCAAGAAATAAAAGGACACAAATGCAATATTTATTTTAGCTTCTCAAAATTATTTTTCTACTTAAAGATTTTATTAATTTGAAAAGAATTTTCTTATTTTCCTATCCAAAAAAGAATAATTAATCCGACCAGATACTTCGATTATTGTAGTGAAATTGAGTTGTGGCATTTGACATTCTTAGAGAGGGGGAGATAGTCAAAAAGAAAAAAATAGACCTAGCCTTTTTCGGTGGACGGTGGGACACAAAAAAAAAATGGAGAATTTTCGTATTAGAGCTTTTTTCTTATAAATAGACCTCTAATCATAAATTCTTTAATTAAATATCCATAATTTATTAAGACCTAAATTTGTAGAGACGGATGGGATGGTGTAATTAATTTGGTGTTCTTTATTACTTTTTCGTGATTTGTGTTTGAGGAGTACTTATTTCGCATGCACAAGGGTATAGAAAATATTTGAGGAAATATGCATTGGATTGGATTGAGCTTTGAAACTGATGGATGCAAGCGAATTGATTGGGAAATAACAATCGATTTGAAAGAAACTCACACCATTCAATAATTTATTGACAACCAGCATTACCAAAAAATAAAATAAAAACAGGCTAAGAGCACAAGCAACTCAAAATAAATAATAGGGAAAATGCTAATTATTTACAAACATCACTATACATATTTGCTTAAATTATACACCAAAGAAAATGTGTTTCTCAAATATAATAAATTAATGATGCACTATTTTTCTTTTCATTATTTAATTTACTATGATAGTAATATACTTCATTAGTAGTTGTGAATGACTCATTTTTAAAATTTTACAATCTTGGTTTCGTGAGATTTTTCATCGGTTACATCAGAAACTACTTCCTCATATCAAACGCCGTGAGACAAAAAAAATGTCAAAGTTATGATATCAGCAGCTAATTTCAAAACTTGGCGTGACGGCCATAATTTAATTAATTTTCATTACTTTATAATCTACCCTAATAATTTTCATTTAATGAAACATCTCAAAAGAGCTTTCTTTATCAAGTTGAAATACAAACAGCTAACAAGTAGTAGGAGTAGTACCTTGGTTCATTTAGAGCTATTAGCCCACTTTTAAAGATTTATAAATCTCATTAATTTCATGTCACAAAATTCAATTGCTTTCTTTGAACTTACATATAGCCGACGGATCGCTGTCAAAGAAGCAAATTCCTCCACACACATGTTGAAGACTAGCCCAAGATTTTCCAATTTCTATAAAATTTTGAAACTCAAGCAAATAAAGCCTGTCTCTAACAATTAGTTAATGGTTGGTAAATACAGAGTATATATGTTGAATAAGATTGGAATCATTATAGAAGAGACGTGACAAAATAAGACATATGGCTACCACTTCCAATATTTTTCAACACACACACACACACACACACACAACTTTTTCAAGAATCTTCTTTCTCTATATATACAGAAGCATTAGCTTTATATTGAAGAAAATTCACAAAGGCAAAAACCCACGTTAATTAATTTATTGCTCAAGAAAGAAGCAATATTGTACTACTATCTTTAAAGACCATGAGAATCTTGCCTTTTCTTGCCATTTTTCTCTTGTGTGGAGTGATTTCTAGCCATGCCAAAACTCATCATCAAACCTATGTTGTAAGTTGATATTTTATGGTTTCAATAATTGTTTCATGCAACCTTGTTTTTTTAGGGTTTTTGTGGTTGTGGTTACTTTAAACCTTATCACATGTTATTATTATCTTTTATATATATAAAATATTTTTTGTAATTGAATTATTTGCAGGTGAGTGATACTCCATATAGCAGGCTATGTAGCAACAAAAGCATATTGACAGTAAATGGGAAATTTCCTGGTCCAACTATTCGTGTGACAGAGGGTGATACAATTGCAATTGTTGTTGTGAATAGAGCAAAAGAAAATATAACTATTCATTGGTAATTTTTAATTTTTTAGTTTTTCTCTCTCTCTCTCTCTCTCTCTCTATATATATATATATATAAAATATAAGTGTTGAAGATTGAAGGATGTTTTGGTGGTGTGAAGGCATGGGGTTAAGCAGCCAAGGTATCCGTGGTCGGATGGGCCGGAATACATAACACAATGCCCAATCCGGCCCGGGACTAATTTCAGCCAGAAGATTGTGCTGTCGGACGAGATTGGGACTATGTGGTGGCATGCACATAGCGACTGGTCACGGGCTACAGTACATGGTGCTTTGATAGTTTATCCTCGTATTAAGGATGACTATCCTTTCCCCGTGCCCGATGAAGAAGTTCCAATCATTATAGGTACAATTTTTTTTTTAATAAATAGTATAGTACTTCTATTGTCTTTAGTTTCATTAATTGTTTTTTTTAAAAAAATATTTGCAGGAGAGTGGTGGAAAAGTGATATATTTGCTGTTTTGAATGAATTTCTTGCGGATGGAGGAGGCCCTAATGCATCTGATGCATATATGTTAAATGGACAGCCTGGTGATTTGTATCCATGCTCAAACCAAGGTTTGTGTTTCTTCATTTTTAGTGGTATATATGTGCTAGTATCTAATATTTTAAATTTTATTTTATGGAATTATAGTGAATCTGCATATGGGGGACAATTTTCAAAAATAGTTTCTAAAATGTCGATTTAGGGAAAAATGAATTTATTATAAAAGGTACATGGAAAACGTTGAAAGAGAAATACTACTGTATTAGTACATTTTTCTATTTGAAAATAAATAATTTTTCAACTATATGCCAATTAGTGGGACACAGGAAGCCTTGAATATCTTAGTGAACAATGAAAGTTTAGATGCTAATGATGTCGTTATGGCAAAGGACACATTTTTTCAATTATTTGAGTTGTTAGTATTTCTTTGATATGTATTGAAAAAAGAAAGGTCTAGGAAAAGCCACGACGATATTCTACCATGATTAAAACATGTGTTTGTGGACTTTTAGTTACTTAAAAAATCAAATAACTTAATTTCTAAAGAATCTCTATAATTATAAGATACGGTCTTCCTTAATTTTCGGTATCGATTTTTAAAAACAAAATAAGACACTTTCTAGTTTCGTGTGCATGCGTTGAAATATTATATACTCCCTTCGTCCCATATAATTAGGATACTCAGGTTTTTAATTTCGGTCCGTACTCAGCGTAATTTGTACTCGACTTCATTTTTACTGAATTTTGGTAGTGGAGCGCTCATGTTCCACCAACTCATTCATGTCTCAGCGTTTTATTAAAACTAATATATATAGGTAGGGCCACGGTCTTCTAACTTTTTCAAGCTGACTTTTCATTACTGATGCTTAAACCCGGTACATGCGATCAAAATGACCCGAATTATCCTGGGATGGAATGAATATGAGTTTCTTATGTAATAAAAAAATATTTCAAAATTTTCAATTTTTTTTTTCATATTTTAGGTTTTCAGTTGGGTACAGATTTACTACGTAGTAGTTATTTTACATTAAGAGCATCTTGGAGGCTAGCGGATAGGCTAGCCGATCCGCTAGCCTCCCTTGCGGCAATTTAGGCTAGCCGATTCGCGGGCGCTAGCCGATCCACTGGCCGATGCGCTAGCCGCCATAGCAGTCTCAATTTCAGCTAGCCGATTGCATTTTTTTAATGTATTTTTTATGCATTTTTTTATTTATTGCATTTTTAATGTTTTTTTTAAATATTTTTTATGCATTTTTTAATGCATTTTAAATGTATTTTTTTAATTATGTAATTTTTTATAGGATGCCTTTTCTTAATTTATATAAAATTATTGCATTTTTAATGTATTTGAAATCGTAAATTTAATTAGTATTAATAAATAATTTTTAAATTATTTATTTTTTATAATTTTGTGAAAGTCTATGGCTAATTTGTTCTTTAATGGGTTTAACTGTTACGATGATGTGGCGAGGAGGAGTTTTAGGTAGAAATTTATTCTTAGGCTCTAAAGCTGGTGGAGATCTTAATACTTCCATTTGTCCAATTAAAAATAAAAGATTTTTCGTTTGATTTTAATAAATGTAAACAATGAAATCAATGTACTTACGTATTTTTTGATGGATGCAAGTAAATTTAAAGTTTAGCATCTTCAGATATTTAACTCACAAAACAACACTACATAAAAACTCATACCGATTCCCAAATGTTGCATATTTAATAAGACGGGGGAAGTATG
>NC_062965.1:52362080-52393080 GCF_023119035.1 Salvia hispanica | reverse complement strand
TCGAGCAATCGACTTTCATATATCATTTATTGCTCCGTATAAAATTTATGTATGAGTCATTTAATAAGAATATTTAGTAAATGAATGTAGGCCTATTAAAATTACAAAAAAATGTATTAAAATTCGGTACATCCTTGCGTATTTATTTTACACTCAATATTTTAATTATGGGTTTCCACAAGTTAGAATTTCCTTTGCAATCAAAATTTTAAATCCCAGCTATATTAAAAACAACAAGTATAATAGTAAAAAGTAAAAATTCGATGGTCCGGACACATTGTGGAGTAGTGTATCAAACTAATCACGATTGTGTAAAGAGGAGAAATGGAGGAAAAAGAGATTTTTGCAACAGATATTATATGATGATAAAACAACATAATCATATAATGACTCATAAATTAATTGATTTGGAGACAAAATCTCCAATATATTCATTTATTGATCGATATTAGAAACACCGTAAAATGGTTAACATAACATTATAACTGCCCTTATTTTTGAGAGAATTTTCTCTAACTCTCTTTACTCTCAAGTACAGCTGGAGACTCCATTTATGCATACCTTCTTCATACCAATTTTGCGTTCTGATCCGTAGTCTTTTCTGATTCTGACTTTACTGAATAACACACATGAAAACATAGATTTAAAATAATGAACATATACATTAAAGAGATACTTGTAATTTATATTATTATTTTTTATGGACTTGTCAGTCCCATAGCTCATGAAAGTGGAATATAAAATCATAACTTCACAATTTTCAGCAATTTTTTAACAATGGTAAAAAATTTAAATGACGTGGCACAAAACCACATGGTTTCAGTTAAATCAGTGTAATATTAATTAGCACTAAAAATAGAATGATGTCGTATTGTCTAAAACAAGTCATTATATTTTAGATTTAGACCATTTTTGGACAATTATAAAAAATTGAAAAATTATTACATTACAGTTTCAAAAGTTACGAGATTGACGAAAAAATCAACAAAAAATTGTATCCGTAGATTGAATACCGAAAGAGTCGATGAATTTACCATCAATCTTCTCAGTTCCTTGCAATACAGCTTTACCACATGTGCAAAACTTATTACTACAAACTGCTTGTAAGTTGATCGCATGGCAAAGAGGCTCTAGAAGGGCGCAATCTTTATCAGTTTGGCAAAGCTGTGCTGATGAGCCTGCTGTTTTAATAAAGAAATAAAAAAATAAATTAAGCCATGTATCATGATATATAGATAGGAAAACAAAAGAATTTTGAATGTAATTTTGATGTTAAAGAAGAGATGCTAACCCAAGGCAATTGACAAAAGGGTGACAAGCAAAATCAACTTTTGAGAAGCCATGATAGTTCTTGAATTTCTTTCTTTATTTGTTTTGTTACTACTATATTTGTTGTTCTAGTTAGGACTGAACAACTCTCTTTATATAGACATTTTACAAATATGAAATGGAAGATTTTGAATACAAAATTTGAGTTCCATCACATGGCAATTTTGTTTTTAGTGATAGGATATTAATGACTAATTTCCCCCATTCTATTTGTGGCAATTTTTATTAATGACTAATTTCCTCCAATTTAATTGTGGCAATATGTATTAATGGCTATTTTCCTTGCTACATAAAGTTGATATTGTTTTTAGTTTTTACACTGTATGGAAATTCAGAAAAATACTTTCGGACTATAGTCAATAATTTTCATAAGCAAGGTTTGGTAAATTTAATTAAATTCATTTCATTAAATTGAGCCAATTAATTAAACTAAAGAGAGAAAAAAAAGGAAGATAGAGAGATATTTTTACAATCATGATTGATAAAACGCAAAGACAAACATAATCATACAACGACTTTCAACTTTATTGATTTTGATTTGAGACAAAATCTCTAAATTGATAGATATTAGAAACATGGTCAACAAAAATATAATTGCTCTTATTTTGAGTATAATTTTCTCTAAGTCACTGAATGTTTACTCTCGAGTAGAGCTGCAGACGCCGTTCGTGCATAGCTTCATACTTATTTTGCATTTAAGTCTTTAGTCTGTTGGATATTTTAGTGTAATTGGATTAACTTGAATGATCGGTTATTGTTATAATGATACATCATTTAAGTATGGAGGTGCGAGTGCACGCTTATTTGAATCCGTTCTAATATTAGGAGCGAAGCTCCTAGATAGATGAACGGGGTCCGGGGGCAGCGCCCCCGGGTAGCGGGGTCCAAGGGGCAGAGCCCCTAGCTGGGGTCGAGCTGAATTGCATCCGAAAATAAAATTTCCGAAAGTCAAAGGACTAAATTGCAATTTTGGAAACCTTTGAAATTCGGTTATTTTCGGTTTCATCTCCCAACAGTTGCAATGTTTCATTGCACTGTTTCATCTTCTTCTTCTACTGATCATTTTCTAGTTCAATGATTTATCAAAAATACAAACATATGATCTTCTAATACTCTGAATTTTATCCGATCAAACATTTTGGTTGAACCCCGAAATTGATTTGATCTGAAAGTGATAAACACGACTTTCAGATATCCGATTTTTGTTTCTCTGTTTTATATCTCCCTAACATAGTCGTCATTGGTTTTGCATCTCGGCTATCTGAATAACATAACACACATAAAAATATTAACGACATATACGTTTAAGAGAAGAGAAATCATAATTTAAATTACAATTTTTCTTATAACTTTTTAAAATGAAATATAAAATTATAACTTTTACTTTTTCACAAATTTCCAACAATGATAAAAACAGTACAGTAAATGATATGGCACAAAACCACGTCGTTTTAGATAAATCGACATTGTTTTGATCAACATTAAAAATAAAATGATGTCATTTTATTGTCATATCATATTGAATTTTTGTTGTATTATTATTTTTACAATATTTTGATAATTGTGAAAAATTGAAAATTATGATTCAAACATCACTGTTCAAAAAGTACAAGATTGATGAAAAAGCCAACGAAAAATTGTGATTTGATTGACAATCATTCGTAAATTATATATTGAAAGAGTCGTCAATGAATTTACTATCAATCTTCTCAGTTCCTTGCAAATCATCACAAAGGCAAAGTCGCGTTGTAAAACAAACTGCTTGTTGGTGTGTCTTTTCGCATATAGGAACTAGATACTCGCAATCTTTATTGGTTGTGCAAAACTTTGCTGACGTGCTTGCCGTGTTTATAAAAAAAAAATTAAACCGTGATACATAGCTAAGAAAACAAAAGAATTTTGAATGTAAAAGTGATGTTAGAGAAGTAAGAAGAGACACAAACCTATGACAATCAATATAAGGGTGACCAACAAGATGGACTTTTGAGAAGCCATGATGGTTCTTGAATTTTTTTAGTGAAGATTGAAATACTACAACTCTCTTTATATATAGTTTTGATAATATTAAATGGAAAATTTTGAATAATATCGTACAAACTTTGATTTAAGTCATGATATGAGATTTTTTTTAGTGACAAATATTAATGACTAAATTCCCACATTCTATTTGTAGTTAGAATATATTAATGGCTCTTTCCTCGCTACATAATTTTGATATCGAGTTTATCCGAATTTTACAGGTGGGTTAATTTTATAAAATATGAAATTTTTTAATTTAATACTGTATTCTATTTTCAAATCTAGTGAAACTGACTAGAATACGATTATAGTACTACTTTGTTATTTAAACGACTATATTTATTTTTCAATATACTCATTTTGGAAATTAATAATCTTTCAGTTTTTTTATTTAAATTTTGAACGTTGCATGACGTCCACTAAATTGGTGTATGATACGAGTATTAGCATTATTTAAATAGTCAAATTAGGGATTTGCATATTTTTTCCATATTTTTGTTTTCTTTTCCATAATTTTTGTCTTTTTTTTCCATTTCTTTGTTTTTTTTTTTCTTCTCATATCTTCGTTTTCTTGTTCATTAAGTTAGTTATTAGCATTATAAATAGGACCTATTGTAATCAAATCAATCAATAGAATATCAATATTATCGTTCATTTTGTTCTCCTAAGTGAGAAAATCGTCGTGCTCGACGGGCACTTGCCCGCAACAAGCATTTATCGATCGCCGATCTACGAACGCCGATCAGCCCGATAGGAAGTTTATCCTATCAAATTGGTGCTTTCATCACGATCTTACCCTCCAAAACACCGATCGAATCACAACTATGTTAACACCGATCGAATCACAACTATGTTGCTGCCCGACGGGAATCCACCGCGCACAGCAACTAGCCACACTGATCGATCCATAGCTACGCCGTTGCCCGACGGGAATCCACCCGCGCACAACAACTAGTTATACCATCTCAAACCAAGCTGCGCCGCTGCCCGACGGAAGATGTTCCGCGCACAACACCAGATTTGGTTGCCGAGTTCCCACCTTGAGGACAAGGTGGATTTCAACCGTGGGTGGTTGATACGAGTATTAGCATTATTTAGTTATTCAAATTAGGGATTTGTATATCTTTTCCATGTCTTTGTTTTCTTGTTCATTAAGTTAATTATTAGCATTATAAATAGGACCTATTGTAATCAAATCAATCAATAGAATATCAATATTATCGTTCATTTTGTTCTCCTAAGTGAGAAAACCGTCGTGCTCGACGGGCACTTGTCCGCGACAAGCATTTATCGATCGCCGATCTACGAACGCCGATCAGTCCGATAGGAGGTTTATCCTATCAGTATAAACCATGCACAACATTTAAAAGATAAATACTTGTACAACTTTGATTACACTTTTCCAAGAATCACAAGAAAGGAAGAAATAAATAAATGGGTAGAGAACGAAAGATACTAACGTTCACACAGCTCAAAATAGAATCATAATTAAGTAGAATTTGTAGTATTAAGAAACAAGAGTCTTGTTTGATTCAAACACTACGTACGACATGGGAAAAGAACCAAACGAAGAAAAACCCATGAATGAGCTTATAACATGCCCACACGCGATTACAGAAAATGACTTAAAAACACATATGACTCAATTACAAATCGACGTCGTCTTACCCCTTCTGATCTTTTATTTTTTGCTGAAAATGAAAAATGAAAAATGAATATAGGATGTTAGCATATATATATATATAAATATTATAAACATGTATATTGTCATATCGACATAAACGTGCTCGAAAAATTATGAAATTTGGTCAAATTCTTATCCATCTTAAAACACACATCAAGAAAAGAAGGGCCTACACTTCTCATAATCAAAACATCAAAAAACATGAGTTGAACATACTGTCAAAAGTAACTATGCCAGCTACTATGCTACGAACCTTCGTTTAGTTTAGATATATTAGGGATTTTCATATCTTTTCATATATTTTTCTTGTTCATTAAGTTAGGGTAGTAGTTCTCCTATTATAAATAGGATATATTATTATCTTGTTATTCATTCAACCAATTAATGGAATCAGTATTTCGTCCAACTTGGCTTGAATCACAAATCAATTGCTGCCGACGGGAATACTCCCGCGCTCAGCCCCGTTCTGCCGCCGACCCTCACGGGCGCCGGATTTATCCGTATTTATCTCTCCGCCGACCCTAACGGGCGCCGGATTCTCTTTATATTGTTATTTTCCGTTTTATCGGTTCGTTAGGAATTTAGGTTCCTAACATACTATCACAATCCTAAGACATTTCAAGGCATTATCCTCCACATCAACAAATATATCAGAGGTTGGACGAAACTTGAACATTAATTAGATGTCAAATTCTCATAATTAGGAGTAAGAAAAAGAGCAGCCAACAACCTAAAACACAAATACAACAATAAGATACATATAACCATAACGCATCAAGTTTAAATCACAAGCACGAGCATTTTAGGTAAGGAATAAACCATTTTTGAACACAAAATATTAATCATGCTTATGAAAGCTCAAGGGGATTTAAACCTTTTCTGCATCTAAAATTCTTACAACAATTTCTACATACTAGCAAGTATTCTGTTGGTCTTTTTGAACTGTAATTGTGAAAAACATACCTAAAATCTATAGCCACAACATAAACCCACACTGATCTCTCATTGCAAGAATTCCTCAATGTGAATCTCTATAAACATCATAGAAAGAGGTTGAAATCCTATTATACAAATGTGATGATGGTATACTGTATACATACACACTTATCAATCTAATATAAAAACAAAATAATCAAGAATCAAGTAATAATCCCTTCTCTTTTGCTACATTAATCGATAAATAAACATATAAATATATTCTCACCTTGAAAATGAGCTTATTGATGAACTTCGACTAACGAAAACGCATCAACTGATCCACATAGAATCAAAACAAAGTGAAAATCATGCATAACACGGCTTGAACTACATGTATGTTTTCATACAAATCTAACTGACAACAGTTTCGGTTACAAACATAAATCACCGTCTAGGTTTCATGATCCTCAGCAAAATCCAACAATTCACAATCCTTAGATTCAGGAAACACACTGCACGCGCAGTAATAGAAACCACCAAACCACACACACTAGCAAGAAAAAGAGCAGCTAACAACTTAAAACACACGTACTACGATAATATATAACAAAAACACATCGTCAAGTTTAAATCACAAACACATGCATTATAGGTAAGAAATAAGTGAATTTATAAAGTTAGTGCAAATTATATGAAGTAGGGAGGCTAACCTGTTAACCAAGCAAAAGATTCTGGCTACGACTTCTCAGCTAACAAAAAGAAGAGTAGCTACGAACTGTAAACAAAGATTCCGGTAACTGATTGGCAGAGCTTACAGCCATGGGATTGCACTCAATTAATTCAATTGCATGCATTTCAGATTTATATCTTGCTCTACCATATTTCCATTCGAGTTGCTGTAACTTGTAGCAATGCTGTAAACTTAGGAGTTTAAGATTTGAGAGGCTTCGCCTTTGAGCGCTCCATCGCACCAAATCAGTGTCTTGAATTACAAGTGTCTCAAGTTTTGAAAAACACCCAATGACTATATTCCACTCTGGCCCTCGGAAGGCATAGTCATGTAAGAAAAGCTCCTTGAGATTTGGTAGCAACGAACCAATGTCATTCAAGTGCTGCCATGAACACCCAGTGCCACCCAATTTCAACAATGTCAGACTTGATGGGAACATTTTAAAAGGAACCACATACTCAAACATCATCTCAGGGTTCACTACAAGAAATTTAAGTGCCTCCAAATGAAGGAGTTCTTGAGATATATAATCCAATCCACTCAATGGGTCGTCATTATTGTCGTCAGCATAAGGTTCCAACTCCATAATAATTAGTAATGACTTCAAATTGGGGATTCTTCTGAGAACTTTTCTAGTGCAACTCTTCGTACTAACACCAGAAAGAGTGTGGAGTTTGTCCAAAGTAGTATCACCATTAGAGATTGGTAGGTCTCTTCCAGTGACATCAATACATATTAGTTCTTGCATGTCCCACATTTCCATCGGCAAATATGACACAACTCCACGCTTTTTAATGTTCTCATGGGATTTGATAAGAAACACTTGAAGCTGAAAAAGGTTGGATATGGAAGATGGGATCTCTCTGGTGCAAGTTAGGGCAAGATACGTCAAACAAACTAGTCTGAAAATTTCAAGTGGGAAATGGTAGAACCGGACTTGGTAAGCATCTAATACCCTGAGCAGCTTGAAATTCATGGCAAGTATTGGCACCGGATAGTGATGGTAAGGACCAAAACAAAGCAAAGAACGGACGGTGGATGCGCCATCATACGTTATTGAGCGAAGCACTTGTTCAAAGGCAAACAACATGTGATCATTGGTACACAACCGACGTTGGTCTTTCAAAACATCATGCCAACTTTGTAAGACATGCAGAAACTTGATCTTACTTGATTCTTTCTTACACAAGTGCTGCCAACATGAATGCACGCGGGACTGTGGCCTTGAAAACCAAGATTTTGTATCTAATCTAAACAGAAAAAGATGATAATAGCTTGCAAGCCTTTCCAAGCAAAATTCAGCAAAAGGCTCCTTAGTCTGTTTTAGACTATGTTCTAGAAACCCTTCAGCATGCAACAAGGAGAACATGTGATTTTGTTCGATATTTTTGTACGGATGGAAAGCTCCAATATAGAGAAAAACCATTTTTAGATATTGAGGTAAGTATTCATAGCTTGGTAAAAGTACCTCATATATTTTACTATATGCATCCACGAAAACTGAATTATGTTTTTTCCCAGCTACCGCAGTCCAGAATTCTGGGGTCTTTTCTTCATTGGATAGGAGCTCGGCAACTGTGACTATCATAAGTGGAAGACCTTCACATTTTTTGGCAATCTTTTCTCCCAATTTCTCCAGGTGGGAAGGGAAACCATATTTACCAAACACCTTCTCGCCAAGTAATTCCTTACTTTCTTCGAAAGTCAACAATCGTACTATGACATGATGCGAAGATTCTTCAATTCCTAGCCTGCTTGTAACCAAGATTCGGACATTATCATGTGGCAAGTAATCAATTATATCTGTGTCCCATTCCCATACATCATCTAACACAATGAGACATTTCTTATCCTTCAATCTCTCTTCCAAGAGTTCTTCCACCTCGTCATCATTATTGTCTGCTGGAGTAAGCATTTGGTTGCGAATGTTTTGATCCACTTGAGCTAGAATACATCGTAATATTTCATTGATTCCACATTTTCTTCCCACTTTCACCCATGCTCGAAAGTCGAAATGTCTCTGAATGGTTGGATCTTCAAATGCTTTCTTTGCAAGAGTTGTCTTTCCAACCCCTGCCATCCCTATAACTAATAGCCAATCCTTTTCATCTACACATCTTTTATCAACTTCAATTTCTGCAAGAAGATAATCCCTTACTTGTCCAAATTCATCAGATAATCCAACCATATTAGAGTTGATTCTATGGCAATCAATTCTTGTGGAAAGAGGTACACCTTTTTCTTCAGGCATATTCAACCGTTCAATATCATACTCTGCCTCCATCACCGTCACTGTCTCGATGAAGCTATCAACACTCTGCCGCAGACTCTGCAGATCCACAGAGAAAGATAAGAGATCTCCCAAACCCTTCTGATTGAGCACCTTCACACCAAGTAATTTCTCACGTTCTTCTTCATTCAGCAAACATACTACTTGAAATGGAGACCCTTTAACTCCTAGCAATCTTCGAAGTGACATTCCATTAGATCTTAGCCTACTTGTAAGCAAGATTTGAATATTCTCCTTTGGCAATCTATCCATTAGCCGTTTGTCCCATTCCCATACATCGTCCATCACAAGGAGACACTTCTTATTCTTCAATCTCTCTTTCAAGACTCCAACTAAAATATCGATGCCATCATCGTCATCTCCTTGGTTAAGCACTTGGTGGCGAATGTTGGGATCCAGTTGAGCTAGAATGCGTCGTAAAGTTTTGGAATCACATTTTCCGCCCACTGTGACCCATGCTCGAAGCTCGAAATGTCTCTGAATAGTTGGATCGTCAAATACTTTCTTCGCCAGAGTTGTCTTTCCAACCCCTGCCACCCCAATCACTGATAGCCAATTGAAATTGCCACGATCTTGTACAAGAATCAAATCCTTGACTCGTTCAAATTCATCAGATAATCCAACCTTCTCAGAGTTGATTCCACCGAAATCAATCCTTGAGGAAACAGGTTCGCCTTCTTCTTCAGGCATATTCTCCAGCTGAACTTTGTACCCCGCCTCCGTCATCGTCACTCTCTCGACGAAGCAATCAACACTCTGCCGACGACTCTGCATATCTGCTAAGAAAGACAAGTGATCTCTCTCTCTTTTGAGCTGTAGAAGAATCTGATTTGTGTAATGGGATTCGAGTAAATCTTCGAATTCCCATACAACCTCTTTGATTCGTTCATCCACAACATTCACCTCCGTCCTGATCTTGCAGTAGCTCGTCTCATCCAGCTTTAGTAAAACTTTCTGCAAGCGAACCATGGCCTCATACGCTCGTTGTAAGATTTGTTGAGAGGGATGAACCAGCGAAATCCGAGACGAATGCAGAATACGATGAATCGTGTACTTAAGAGAAGTGGCTGCACCATAAGCCGCCATCTCGGAGTAGAGTTGCGGTGGTGAAGCCGGAGAACAGGATTTGTCAACGGCGTTAGGTGGTGGTTCCGAATTAAATATGCGTCAACTCTAATACAACAACTATTAATCTTAAAAATATTCTTTCCAAACCAATAAAAATAAATCTCTTACTAAAAATTTTATGAGAACGAAAGCATTGAACAATGACGGAATCAGAAATTTTAAGAAACGGGGCTGAAATTTAGTAAAGCAGTGCAGTGCCGACATCCCATTTATTTTAGGAACTTTCTTTCCCTCTTATGATATGAAACTCATTTTTCACGACATATTTTTTCTTTATCAAATTTATATTAAAATTTATATCATTTCAAAAGTTTATATTTTAAAAAATTAAAAATTATAATCTATCTATAAATATATAAAAGGAGAGTTTTGGGAATAATTAAAGAATGTCATTCATAGTATAAAAAGAATTTTTTCATATACTTACTTTATTTTTAAATTTAAAAATATCATGTTATGTAACTTAAATGAAATATTAATACTAAAACTCTTCATTTTTTTCATGATTAACTATCCACTAATGACATTCATTGCCACTTACCCACTAACTTTCATAATAATAATAATGCTTTAATAATTCTATTTCTCCTTAATTTGTTTGCATATGCAATAGAGAATTCCTCCAGATTTGGTCGACGAATTTGGTGAGAATATTCCGACAAGATGCAACATAATGCGAGGGGAAAGAGATACGAGTTGGGAAGTTGACGTGAAGAAAGTGAATGATTGTTGGTTTTTGGAAAAGGGTTGACCTAATTTTGTACAAGAAAATTCCCTACGACATGTTAGTACAAAATGATACCCCCTCCGTCCCCGATTAAGAGTCACACTTTGATTGGGCACGGGTTTTAAAAAATGTAAAGAAAAGTTGGTTGAAAAGATTAGTGGAATGTGGGACCCACTTTTTATATTGGTTTTATAATAAAATGTGAGTAAAGTGAGTTAGTGGATTGTGGGACCTACTCACCATTTATGGTAAAAATGAAGTGTGACTCTTGATTGGGGACGGACCGAAATGGAAAAGTGTGACTTAATCAGGGACGGAGGGAGTATTAATAAAAGAGTAATGGCCAAAAGTGGTCCCTAACATATGGTTGTTTTATCAATTTGGTCATAAACATTATCTTTTTGATTATTTGGTCCCTTACAAATGAATTTTGACCCGAATTGGTCCCCAGTTAACAGATCCGTTAAAAAATAGACGATGATTGCAAATTTGACTAAATATGAGTAGGGATTCTACTTCTAAAAGCAAAGAGAAAGAAATAGAGAGATGCTTCGGCGAAAACCTATAAAAATCAAATTGAAAGTGGAAGACAAAGAAGAACTCGAAGAAGCCCGCAAACAACGCGCCGCTGCTGCCGCCTCCTCCCTCCTCCACCACTTCGATCGCTCCGCCGTCAACCCCACCTCCAAATCCCACCGCATCGGCCTCTAATCCATCCAACAAAATCCCCAATCACGGCTTCCATTTCTCGATTACTGATGGAAGTCGAAGTGAAGCTCCGATTGCCCAACATATCCGCCCACCAGAAGCTCCTCGCATCCCTCTCCCCATTCCACGCCGCAACCCACCACCAGCACAACACCTTAAACGACGGATCCGCCGCTGATCTGAGCTCCCAGAGAGCCATCCTCCGCCTCCGCTTCCATGAGGAGCCCGACTGCCCCAAATGCTTCGACACGCTCAAGGCCAACGCCGTGCTAGCCAACGGCGTCAGCCGCGTGGAGGAGGACGCTCCCCGGACCGTCTGGTGCACAAAGAACGCTCCATAACTTGTTCACGAACTGCAGCCGTCGCCGGAAGAGAGGAGAATAGAGAAAGGAGAACGAAGAACTGTTCTTCGTCATTTTAGTGTTTTTAACAATTGACCGTCTATTTTTTTAACGTATCTGTTAATTGGGGACCGATTCGGGTCAGAATTCATTTGTGAGGGACCAAATAATCAAAAAGATAATGTTTATGACCAAATTGATAAAACAGTCATATGTTAAGGACCACTTTTGGCCTTTACTCTTAACAAAATATAAGCAGTTTATGTATAAACTTTGTATAAATTAATGATACAATTACATTTATTCATCAGTGTACTCATTCCTTACTCATAAACTCTTCAACTTTAAACAGTATAACTAATTTACAAAATATATAATAAAATAGAATTCATAAAATAAATCACTGTAACTCCAACTTCTCGGCCATTCTTCTTCTTAGTATACATTTAAATTTTTTTTTTTTTAATTCAACACGGGTTTAAATTTAATAATATTATAAAGGGATATTGACATCTAATATCATAAAACTTTCAAATAGTTGGATTTTTCCCACGAACTTTGAAATTGACAAATAATATAACGAACTTTACCCTGAGTTTATTATCCTACCAATGAAAAATTATGGCTATAATATTAGATTGAAGAACAAATTTGGAGGGTGTAATTCTAGAAAAACTATTCTCAAAGATTGAAAAACTTGAAACTCTCGAAGTTGTTGTCAAGAAATTACGAAAAAAATTCATATCTTGATATTATTTTCCGGAATATTTTTATTGGTGGGAAATAACAAACTCGGGGTAAAGTTCAAGATATTATTTTGCCAATTTTTTAAAGTTCGTGGGAAAAATTCAACTTTTTGAAAGTTTTATTATATTAGGTGTCAATATCCCTGTTATAAACATAACTGTAATTGATTCAAACAATTAACCAGCATAAATTTACAATTTCAGCATCGCTATTTTAGATCCCTATGTGTCTTCCAATTTTTGATACTTTAACGCTCAAACCAATACCAGAAACATGTATAACTCATTATATAACAAATTTCATGATTTAAAAAAATAGTAGAGAAAGGAAGGACTTACTTGATTTGTAAGAGTTCTATGCAGTTATCCATTCGATTCAACTATTATGTTGAGAAAATTCCATGGAAGAGTTTTTGGGAGCATGGCTGTCGAGATATGCCGATGAACTAGTATGTATGTCGAGATTCGTCAACGGCGTTAGGTGGTGATTGTAACACCCCTAATCTTAAAATATGCCTCAACTCTTATACAACGACAACTAATCTTAAAAATATTTTCAAACCAATAATGCAGATATATATTGGTTGTTACATAAAAATAAATATCTCTAACTAAATATTTTATCAGAACGAAAGCGGTGATCAGTGACCCAACAAGGATGCAGAGCCGATAAAGAAATGAAGCTAATTTAATCAGAATTCTTAATCCGGCTAACCTTAAGCACGCTCTACACTTCAACTAAAATTCTCCTATATAAATTGTAATCTTTTAAGCTCATATTTTTTTTATCCATCATACCACATTTATTTATCAATAGAATTTAACTCCACCCTACCCGACCACTTTATATATACAACAAGCACATATATACGTGTGTAGCATAAATTATTCTCGTTAGTCATAATTCATCGCATGTTAGCAATGACTGACTATCAATATTTTTTAATAAAATAATGATATTATAATTAAATGTAGAAGACGATAATGTTCATGCATAATTTTTCGGATATCATATCAGATATATTTTCACCATAAATTTTGTGGTGCAAACAAGTTCAAACTGCATGTAGTCTCGTCTTATTTTGAAAACGCAGGACTGGCCGAAATTTTAATTTTTCTCTTAATTTGAACCCCACTTCTAAATAATGAATTGATTTATTACAATTTATTCATAATAATAATAATAATAATAATAATAATAATAATAATAATAATAATAATAATAATAATAATAATAATAATAATAATAATAATAATAATAATAATAATAATAATAATAAAACATATTTTTTCTCGTGAATAGATAAAAGAGAATTTGTTGAATCGATTTGAAATAATTTGCTATTTTAATAAGTTACAACGGTATTGAAAAAATATTGCATGAAATCGGAAAAACTTAAAGGATATGATATTTTATCAAATAAATAAATAAATGACATTTAGGTGATATGGTTCCATGTAGAGTCATGTGGTGGTAGGCCCAAACTCTCATGAAGCCATATTTCAGCCCAATAAAAACTAAACTATCAGCCCGTCGTCATGTAGGTTAGCCGCCAACAATTTCGGGCCTTCCATTTTCGTCCACAAATCAAACTGATGGAGAATGCATGTCGTAATTTTAGCTAGGCTTAATTTTTTAGTTAATTTCAGATATTTATAATCTATGGATGGACATGAAGCTAAGATAACATTTGGTCAAATTTAGGAAACATATAAATGAAGATAAGGATATTCGCTAAAACAAAAAAAAACTTAAAATGACATTTTTAATGCATTTAAGGATGCTAATTTGTGTTTCTCAATATATCACCAATACTTCAAAGATATCTTTATTATTGGTGTCCCAACTAAAATTAGATGATGAAAATGTTCTAAAAAAAATAAAAAATAAGTTATTTTATCATTAATTTAAGGACGCTTTCTTTTGCGTCCTTAACTATGATATTTAAAATTTTTCTAAAGAAAATAATTGCGTATCGATTTTTATGTTCTTAAAATATAAGTTTTTTTGTAGTGATTTCAGAAACTATGAAATAGAATTAATACACTCGGTACTTCCTTTGCAAACTGATGATGATTGGAACTGAGATATAAACCAAAATTTCGGATATAAATCAAAGCTCGTAGGAATTGCGATGTTAACCTCATAATTTATTGGCCGAATGTGAAAGTTGTTGAAAAGATCGAAATTTAATCACAACTATGTGACATTTTTGACAATTTCGCCATACAAGTACATTGATACAAGTAGCTACATAGCAAGACGTCAACCAAACGCCTATGATCATTGCTTCAAGAGCAACCATTTCTTTGTTTCCATCTATTTGATAATCTTCCATGGCAGCAAAACTTCTCCCAATGTCAACAGCTTCCTAAAACCCTCCAAAACACACATCAATAAGTCGCAAAAGGGCCTACACTTCTCATAATCCAACCTTCAAAAAATCATCAAAAAATCAAGTATTAGAAAAGAAAAAAACTTAATGTCAAAGCAACCAAGCTAACAACTATCACAATCCTAAGACATTTCAATGCATCATATTCCTTAGCGAAGTAAATCTCATCAACAGAGTCCTATTTATGCCTCTTATCCTTAGTGAAGTAAACCTCATCAACAGAGTCCTACGAAACTTGGTCATTTTAGATGTCAAATTCTCGTTAACTCGTAAGAAAAAGAGCAGCCAACAACCTAAAACTCAAGTACTACAATAAGATTTAATCAAAACACATCAAGTTTAAATCACAAGTACAAGCATTTTAGGAGTAGGAAGGTTAACCTGTTAACCAAGTTAAGAGTCTTGCTTTGACTTCACAGCTCAAAAGGAAGAGTGCCAACGAACTGTAAAGAGAGATTTTGGTCTTAATTGCTTGGCAGAGGCGACAGCTAAGGGATTGCACTCAAACAATTCAATTGCAGTCGTTGTGACCATTGAGGGATCACGCGTCCAATCTAGTTGTTTTAATTTGTAGCAATGTTGTATGCTTAAAAGCTTAAGACTTGGAAGGCTTCCATGTTGAGCTCTCCATTGCACCAAATCAGTGTCTCCAATCACAAGTGTCTTAAGTTTCAAAAAACACTCTGATTCAATATCCCACAATGGGCCTCGAAAGGCATAGTGTTGTAACTCGAGCTTCAGAAGATTGGGTAGCAATGAACAAATGTCATTTATGTGCTTCCATGGACACCCAAAGCCACTCAAATACAAAACTGTTAGACTTGATGGAAACATTGAAAGAGGAATCGTAGACTCATACTCCATATGAGGATTCTCTACAGAATAATTAAGAACAACCAAATTCTGTAGTTCCTCTGAGATATAACCCAAGCTACTCAGTGAGTTGTTATCATCTTCATCATCATAAGGCTTCCACTCCATCTGAATATATAATCTCTCTAAATTAGGGATTTTTTTGAGAATTTCTCTAGTACAACTCTTTGCGCTCACGCCAAAAAGAGTGGAGACTTTGTTCAGAGTAGCATTAGAATTAGGGGTAGGTAGGTTTAATCCATATCCCTCAATGTGTTGTAGTTCTTGCATGTTCCATATGCCCACCGGCATATATGACACAGTTCCACGCCTTTTAATGCATATATCTGGTTTGATAATCAAGGATTGAAGTTGGAAAAGGTTTGATATGGAAACTGGAAGCTCTTTGTTGTAAGTTAGGGAAATGTACTTTAGACAAACTAGTTTCAAAATTTCAACTGGGATATGGTAAAATCGGACCGTAAGAGCATCTAGTACCCTCATCAACTTGAAATCCATGGCATGAATTGACATCGGGTATTGGTGGTAAGGACCAAGACAAAGAAGAGAACGGATAATGGATGCGCAATCAATATTTACTGAATCGTATACTTGTTTGAAGGCAAATAAACTGTTGGAATGGGCACACAACCGACGTTGGTCTTTCATATCATCATCCCAACTTTGTAAAACATGCAAAAACTTGATCTTACTTGCTTCTTTCTTACAGAAGTGCTGCCAGCAAGAATGCACGCGAAACTCATTCCTTGAAAACATAGTTTGTTGATTTAACTCTACCAGAAGAAGATGATATCCACGAGCAAGCTCCAAAGAGCAATCAAGTATAAAATTTTCCAAAGTTTGTTTTCCTATGACTTCAACAAACCCCTCAGCAATCAACCGACGTATGAGTTTATGTATGTTGATATCACTATATGGAGGAAAAGCTCCAACATAGATGAAAAGCATTTTTAAAAATTGAGGTAAGTATTCGTAACTTGGGAAAAGTACCTCTGATATTTGATCATATGCATCCATGAATACTGGATTGTGGTATTTTTCAACTACCTCAGTCCAATATTTCGTAGTCTTGTCTTCTTTGGATAGGAGCTCTGCAACTGTGACTATCATAAGTGGAAGACCTTCACATTTTTTGGCAATCTTCTCTCCCAATTTCTTAAGGTGAGGAGGGAAGCCCTCTTCACCAAACACCTTCTCAGCAAGTAATTTATTACTTTCTTCTTCATCCAACAAGCGTACTTTTAGATATGAAGATTCTTTTATTCCTGGTCTGCTTCTTAGTCTGCTTGTAAACAAGATTCGGACATTGTCTTCCGGCAAGATATCAAGTACTCGTGTGTCCCAATCCCATACATCATCCAACACAATGAGACATTTCTTATCCTTCAATCTCTCTTCCAAGAGTCCAAATAATATCTTGTCGTTGATATCATCGGTAAGCATTTGGTGGTGAGTGTTGGGATCCACTTGAGCTAGAATGCATCGTAATGTTTCATTGGATTCACATTTCCGGCCCACTTTGATCCATGCTCGAAGCTCAAAATGTGCCTGTATGGATGGATCATCAAATATTTTCTTAGCAAGAGTTGTCTTTCCAACCCCTGCCATCCCAATAATGGATAACCAATTTCTTTTACCCTCTGCAAGAAGATGATCCTTGACTAATTCAAATTCATTAAATAATCCAACCATCTCCGAGTTGACTCCACCAAAATCAATCCTTGAGGAAATAGGTTCGTCTTCTTCTTCTGGCATATTCACCAGCTCAATATCGTACTCCACCTCCATCACTATCACCCTCTCGACGAAGCTATCAACACTCTCTTGTAGACACTGCAGATCTAGATAGAAATGCAAGTGATTGCTCTCACCTCCTGATGATGAGCTTTCGAGTTGTGGAAGAATTTGATCGGTGAAATGTGATTCGAGTAAATCTTCGAATTCCCATATGGTCTCTTTGATTCGTTCATCCAACGCGTTCACCCTCGTCCTGATCTTGTTGTACCCGGTGTCATCTACCTTTAGTAGAACCTTCTGCAAACGGAACATGGCATCGTAGGTGGGTTGTAAGATTTGCGGACAGGAAGGACCCAGCCAAATGCGAGACGATTCTAGAATACACTCAATCGTATTCTTGAGAGAAATCACCGCACCATAAGCCGCCATATGAATTATCAAACACAACACAATTGTGGTTCTTGAAAAAAGCAGTATCAGAATAGCACCAATAAATGTGACCAATGGCCATTGACTAACTCAGGCACACCATGTTTGACTAACTTTATGTTAAGCAATATGCACATGTCGTTAGTCACAGATAAATTGAAGAAAAGCACGCCATCTCAAAGTAAGTTAATTGGCTGCCTTTGTTTACAAGTCATTATCTTTAATTATATACTATCTTGATTCCCACTAATTTCATTTGCCAATAATAAATTAAGTAAACACCATACCTGCTCATTTTATTGAAGTCAACAATGCATTGCTATAGCTAAGGAGGAAATAATTTCCATTAATTGGATTTATTTTGCTTTTTAATTAGTAGTTGTCTTTCTCAATTGTAAATTTGATGTTGTTTCATTTTCTTCATAGCTAAATGTGTATTGTCAAGATTATTTTTTCATCCCTTCTGTTGAGAAATTGGAGATCACATGCCTTTTGAAGAACCAAGAGTTTCTGTTTGATTCAAATACTACGACATGGAAAAAGAACCAAATGAAGAAAAACCCACGAAGAAGCTTTTAACACGCTCACACAATTATAACCGACTACATAAATTGTTAGGAGTAAAGGCCACTCAATTTGGTTGAGCACGAGCTGTGCTAGAATGTAAACACTGATCGAAGGGAAACAGAGCTCAAGAATATTATTTCTGAAAATGAATGGGAAAGAAAACACAATCCTCACAAGGAGGCCCTACGACAGAGTCGTCCAATATATGATCTGCTCCAGAGATGATTTCCTCTCTTCGCTTCACCCTATTTATAGACTACTCTATAACTATGAATTCAAATTACGAAATTCAAAATACTTAAAAATAGGAAAATGAAATAACAGCCTAACTAATGGAGATATTCTTGCTAACAACTCTCTCGAGAATTCCTCTAGCTGTTGGAGCTTGGCCAGACCACTTCCCTTTCTCCCCTCTTGTAAACTTTCCATTTCCTGACCGTATCAACTGCCGCCCCCGTCGAAACAGCCTTGTCCGCCTCAAACATCTGCCTCATCCATCCAAGTCGCCTCTTCGTTGTCTAGCCCTTCCCATTTGAATAACACTTGGTTCAACTGTTGCCCTCCCGCTCAAACACCCTACGGTCCAGCACGCTTTCTGGGAGGAAAGGGGGTTCGGGATTGATTAATCCTTCTGGCAGGGTCTAGTCCGCCACCTCATCCCCGATGGCCCGCTTGAGCAAGGACACATGAAAGACCAGGTGGATGCGAGCTGAGGCCGGAAGGTCCAACCGGTAGGCTGACTCACCATTTCGCGCCGCGAGCCGGAAAGGGCCGAAAAAATGAGGCGCCAGCTTCCTATTGCATGCGGAGAATAGAGTGGATTGGCGATGCGGTCGGAACTTGAGATAAACCGAGTCTCCCACACTGAAATGGACGTCGCGGCGGTGCTTATTGGCGGTGATAGTCATCCGCTGTTGGGCTCGTTGTAGGTGGTGGCGCAGCAGCTCCAATGCTTCGTCGCGAGAGCGGAGTGTGTCCACCACCGCCTGTGCCTTGACCTCCCTAGGTAGAAAGGCCTGGATGGTCGGGGGTGGCCGGCTGTAAACCAACTCAAAAGGAGTAGTACCCGCTGACGAATGGGCGCTGGTGTTGTAACAGTACTCAGCCCAAGGAAGCCACTTGTTCCATTGCTTCGGCCTATCAAACGAGAAACAACGGAGGTAAGTTTGGAGGCAACGGTTCAACACCTCCGTTTGGCCGTCCATCTCCGGGTGATAGGCCGAGCTCATTTTCAAATTAGTTCCCGTGGCGCAGAAGAGTTCCTTCCAAAACGAGCTTAGGAACAGGGGATCAGGATCCCGATCGGAGACGATCGAACGAGGTATGGCGTGGAGGCGGATGATCTTAGCCTTAAATGCCTCAGCCACCTGGCGAGCCGAGAACAGGTGGCGCAACCCGATGAAATGTGCTTACTTGGCCAGCCGGTCGATGACGACGAAAATGCAGTCAAAACCACCAGCCTTGGGCAGTCCGGAAACGAAGTCCATACTAATATCCTCCCAAACTCGTTCCGGAATTGGCAAAGGTTGTAAGAGACCCGGCGGGGCTTTGGTTTTGGCCTTATGACGTTGGCATGTCGCGCAGGCAGCGATGAAAGCGGTGACGTGACGCATCATTCCCCGCCAATATACATTTGGAGCAATCCTGCGATATGTGTGATATGCTCCGCTATGGCCCCCGGTAGGTGTGACATGAAACTCAGCAATGAGTTTCTGAATCCAAGGTGACTGGGAGGGAACGACAATTCGGCCTTTGTAAAATAGAGTCCCATGAACCAGCTCATAGTGGGGGGAAGAGGGACGGCCAGCCTCCAAGTCCGTTTTAATCTTGGCCAATGTCGGGTCAGCCGCGATGGAGGACTGCACTGAAGTCCACTCCGGCCAGGTAGCTCGCGATACAGCCGACAGTTCGAGGAGGGCCTCGTCACGACGTGAGAGGGCGTCGGCGGCCTTGTTCAGTCGGCCCTCTTTGTATACGATTGAAAAATTGTATCCTAACAGCTTGGCAGCCCAATTTTGTTGCGCCGGTGCTGCGAGAGGGTGGGCTAAGAGTTGGCGGAGGCTCCGCTGATCCGTGTGAACGAAAAAGCGGCGACCAAGTAAATAAGGGCCCCAATGGTGAATTGCGAGCACTAAAGCCATGAGCTCCTTCTCGTAAGCCGACTTGGCGAGCCATCGGGGTGAAAGTGTCTTGCTGAAGTAGGCGACGGGTTGGCACTCCTGCATTAGAACCGTGCCCAACCCGCAACCCGAGGCACCGCATTCACTGACGAACTCCTTTTTGAAATCCGGCATACGGAGGAGAGGCGCCGAAGTCAACGCCTTTTTAAGTGCTTCGAACGCACTGGCTACTTCCGTCGGCCACAGCCACGGCTGTTTGGAGGGAGGTGAGTGCGGCTTCCGCAAAAGGGCTGTGAGGGGGGATGTGATCTTGCCGTAATCCTTGATGTATCGGCGGTAGTAACCCGTCAAGCCAAGAAAACCGCAAATGCTCTTCAAGGTGGAAGGAGTGGGCCATCGTAAGACGGCCGAGACCTTTGTTGGGTCCATCTTCACCCCTTCGTGAGAGACGATATGGCCAAGGTACTCCACGCTCGCCTGCAAAGCCTGGAATACCTGACGTAGATGGAGTAGATGGTCCTCCCACAATTTGCTGTAAATCAAGATGTCGTCAAAGAAAACCAGGACGAACTTGCGCAAGGATGGCCGTAATATATCGTTCATCAAGCTCTTAAAAGTGGCTGGGGCGTTGGTTAGGCTGAATGGCATGACAAGAAACTCGTAATGGCCCAAATGCATGTGGAACGCTGTCTTATGGATATTCGCGGCAGCCACGCAGATATAGTGATAACCCGCCTTTAAGTCAATTTTTTGAACCAACGCGCGCCATGCAATTCTTCTAGTAACTCCTGAATTATCGGAATGGGGTACTTATATGGAACAATACACTTGTTCAATTCCCTATAATCGACGCAAAATCGCCACGAGCCGTCCTTCTTGCGGACGAGCAACACCGGGCTGGAATAGGGGCTGGTGCTCGGCTGTATTACTCCCGACTCAAGCATCTCGGCGACTAATTTTTCCATCTCATCCTTCTGCAAGTGATTATAACGATATGGCCTGACTGATACCAGTTCCGTACCTGGTAATAGTGGAATTTGCTGGTCCACGCACCGGCTGGGGGGGCAGGTCGCCTGCTGGCTGCGTGATAGATGGGAATTCCAACACGAGCTGCAGCAGCTGGGATCGGGCGTCTGGTGGCAAGGCATCGTCAATCCGGAATAGGATGGGCGTCGTCTCAGTTTCGACAGATCGGAGGACCCAGCAACAGTCCTCTTCGTCCAAGGATCGAAGATCCTGCGTTGAACACGCACGCCGCATAAGAGTTGGGTCACCTGTAATGGGAACTGTACGGCCGTCTACTGCAAAAATCATAGAGGAATTCTGCCAGTTAGCCATCACATTACCGAGGGACGCAAGCCATGGTACTCCCGAGATGATATCTATATTCCGGAGTGGGAAAATGTAGCAGGATACCACAAACGTTTCCTTTTCCAGAACCAGCGGGACTCCGCGACAAATCCCTGGTGCTCAGTGAGTGGTCCCATCTCCCAATATAACTGAATATGGCGCAGTGGGAGTGACGGGCAACTGCAGCTGCTGCGCGAGCTGCTCAGAAATAAAACAGTGGCTGGCGCCACTATCCACCATCACCTTAACTTTCTGTGAACTGATCTCCCCAAATAGCTTCATGGTATTGGATGTATCAAGCCCATTTCGAGACAATTCGGACAGCTGCAACTCCACTTTTGCATCCACCTCCTCCGTGTCCTCGAACTCATTGTCATCCTCGGTTCCGTCGTTGTCCTCGCAGATAAGAACATTGAGGGTCTTAGGAGGGCACCTGTGGGTTGGCCCAAACTTTAGGCCGCACTTGACACAGGTACCAGTCGCGATATGCTTCCGATATTCCTCCGGCGACACGTTCCGGAAACGTATGGAAACTGGGCGGGAGGAACCAGTGGAGGAAAATTGAGAGGGGGAGTGCGAGTGCCCCTTCAAGAATGAGCGTCCCGGCTGACTTGTGTAGGCAGGCGTCGGATTGTGGGAGAGGCCCGGCGCTGACCGCGGAGGCGGACCTCAGGGCGAAAGGGCTGCCATAAAGAACCCGAAATATTGATGTCATGATATATCCGGAACTTGCGAGAGACGTGCTTTGAAAGCCGCTACATATTCAGCGAGAGAATCTGTGTGTCGTACAGCCGCAAACGCCTCGTATTCGTCCAGGGCTCCATGCCCCCCGAAACGTTTCATTAACTCCCGTGTGAATTGGGCCCAAGTGAGATCAGGATCCCGTTTCCGCAACAGCTGGTACCAGGGAAGTGCTGGGCCCGCCAGCGCCACCATGGCGACGCCCATCCGTTTCTCGGGTGAAGTCTCCGAGATCAGAAAATATTGCTCTGCGCTTGCTAGCCACGCAAGGGCCTCTATGCCAGCAAAAGTGGGCATGGGGAACGCAAGGGCCTCTGTGCCAACAAAAGTGGGCATGGGGAATGCTGATGTGGCACCTGTTGTTGCCGAATTCGTCTCCGGAGTTGCTGATGTTGCGTCGTCCTCAGGTACTGCCTTGCTCTTCAGTTTGAGAGCAGCGAACCCTGCACGCATCTCCGTGAGTATGGCGGTTGCTTGTTCATCGGTGCGGCGGAACTGGGAATTAAGTTCCTCGACCGCTGCTTCCAACACCGTCTTGCTGTTAGCCAGATCTTCCGTTGCCTTCTCCAACTCCTCCAGTCGCGAGTCCGTCCGAGTCACACGTTCACCGCACCAATTGTTAGGAGTAAAGGCCACTCAATTTTGTTTAGCACGAGCTGTGCTAGAATGTAAACACTGATCGAAAGGAAACATAGCTCAATAATATTATTTCTGAAAATTAATGGGAAAGAAAACACAATCCTCACAAGGAGGCCCAACGACAGAGTCGTCCAAAATATGATCTGCTCCAGAGATGATTTCCTCTCTTCGCTTCTCCCTATTTATAGGAAATTCAAATTACGAAATTCAAAATACTTAAAAATTGGAAACTGAAATAACAACCTAACTAATGGAGATATTCTTGCTAACAACTTCTCTCGAGAATTCCTCTAGCTGTTGGAGCTTGTTGGAGCTTGGCCAGACCACTTCCCTTTCTCCCTTCTTGTAAACTTTCCATTTCTTGACCGTATCAGAAATTGACTTAAAAACACAGTGCGCTCTGCTGCTGCTACTGCTGCTACTACTCTGGCTAATGACACGAAACAACTCAGTTGGAGTCGCGAAAGCAACTCTGTCGAACACACACTCTTTGGAGAGATGCTGCCAGACTGACCGCATTCAACCGTGTTCCTCTATCTCCTCTTGATAGATGTAAGAGTGTAAAAAATCCTTAACAAAATGCCATAATCACTGCTATTTAAGTTCAAATATAAAAAAAATGAATCACAAGTTAAAAAAAGTTCAAATCACAAGCACAAACATTTAAGATAAAAAAAGAAATGAACTGATGTGATTTATGCAAGTTAAATGTGGGAAGACTAACCTAATAAAGTTGACAGTCTATACTTCCATCTCAAAAAGAAGAGTGGCAACGAACTCTAAAGAGAGATTCCGGTAATTGCTTGGCAGAAGTAACAGCTATAGGTGAAGCTTTGGGAGGCTTCCATGTTGAGCTCTCCATCGCACCAGATCCAAATCTTCAATTACAAGTGACTGAAGTTTCAAAAAACAACCAGATTCTATATTCCACTCTGGGCCTCGAAAGGCATACTCTTCTAGATGGAGCTGTTTAAGATTTGGTAGGAGCGAACCAATATCATTCATATGCTTCCATGAACACCCTAAGCCACTCAACCCCAATGTTATCAAATTTGATGGAAACGTCGAAAGAGGAACCATAAACTCGTATGTCATATGAGGGTTCATTACCGTATAGTCAAGTAGCATCAAATTATGGAGTTCAACTGAGATATTATCCAAGCCACTCAGTGGGCTGCGATCATCTTCATCATCGAAAGGCGTCCACTCCAGCATAATATGTAACATCTTTAAATTAGGGACTCTTTTCAAAATTTCTCTATTGCAACTCTTTGCACTCATACCATAAAGACAGGAGAGTTTATCCAAAGTAGCATCAAAATTTGGGGTTGGTAGGTCTCTTCCCGGGATCTTGATACATTGTAGATCTTGCATGCCCCATATTTCCACCGGAATAAATGACTGAGAACCATGCTTTATAATGCCCATATGCCGCCTTATAATTAAGGTTTGGAGGTGAAAAAGGTTGGATACGGAAACAGGGATCTCATTATTGCATGTTAGGGCAAGGTACTTTAAACTTATAAGTTTCATAATCTCAAGTGGGATATAGTAAAATCGAACCTCATGAGCATCTAGTACCCTGAGCAACTTGAAATCCATGGCATGTATTGGCACCGGATATTGCTGGTAAGGACCAAAACAAAGAAGAGAGTGGACAATCGATGCACAATCACTTTTTATCCTACTATACACTTCTATGAATGCAAACAAAGTGTTGCAATGGGCACCCAACCGACGCTGGTGATTAATAACATCATCAAAACTTTGTAAAACATGCAAAAACTTGATCCTACTAGCTTCTTTCATACACACGTACCTCCAGCAAGAATGCACCCATAGCCTGTGCTTTGAAAACCAGAATCATTACTTTTTTCGTGGATAACAAGATGATAACAGTGACAAAGAGTTTTCAAGCAGTCCTTAGTATATCCTTCTTTTATTGTGTGTTCAAGAAATCCTTCAGCAGCTATCTTCTGGTACAGTTCGCTTTGCCAGATATCAATATTAGGAGGGAAAGCTCCCATATAAAGAAAGAGTATTTTCAAATATTGAGGCAAGTACTCATAGCTTGGAAAAAGTACCTTGCTATTTGATCATATGCATCCACGAAAACTGAATTATGTTGTTTTTTAACTACCTCAGTCCAGAATTCTGGGGTCATGTCTCTTTTGGATAGGAGCTCTGCAACTGTGACTATCATAAGTGGAAGACCTTCGCATTTTTTGGCAATCTTTTCTCCCAATTTCTCAAGGTGGGGCTGGAAACCTTCTTCACCAAACAACTTCTCACCAAGCAATTTCTTACCTTCTTCTTCATTCAACAAGCGTACGCATTTGACTATTGATTCTGTGGTTACTTGCCTACCAGTAAGCAAGATCTTGACATTCTCTCGTGACAAGTTATCCATTAATTGTGTGTCTTGTTTCCACACATCATCCAAGACAATAAGACATTTCTTATCCTTCAAACTCTCTTCCAAGATTCCAACCAATTTTTGTTCATCCTCCCCATGGGTAAGCATGTGATCGCGAGTGTTGGGATCCAGTTGAGCTAGAATACAACGTAGTTCTTCATTAGATTCACATTTTCTGCCCACTCTGACCTATGCACGAAGCTTGAAATGTGCCTGGATAGATGGATCGTCAAATACTTTCTTAGCAAGAGTTGTCTTTCCAACACCTGCCATTCCGGTAACTGTGAAGCAATTCCAATTAACTTCATGAAGAAGACAAATTTTGATAACTTCATGTTGGATATTTGATGGACTCTTATTGGGCTGTGATTATTTGTTAAGCCCAGATGTTATTAATTGGGTTGAGCCCAATTACTTAGCCCCTCTCACCAGATGCTGCCACGTGTCCTCTCTTTGGATGTTTGTTTCCTAACCGTTGGATGTAGGGTTGAGACTGTTTATGTGTGTGTTGGCTTTGTTGAGCCGTATCATATCTCACAACCTCTCTCTCTCTCTTCTGTGTGACTTAGAACTCTCTCTCTTCTCTCCTCTCTTCTCCGGTGATCTTCCGGCCATCTCTTGGTGATCTTTCTCGGTTCTTTGAGAGTAAGATCTTGTGTGAGTGCTGGTGTGAAGCAATCTCTTCGATTGCTTAGTTCTGGAGAAGTTCTAGGGTTTGTGAGTGGAGGTTTTGTCCGGTGGATCTTGATCTGGTGTGAGGGGCTTTCACGGTGGAGGTATTGGTGGTCTGAGGGTTAACTCTATCCAATCCTTTTGTGCTCCCTTGGGTCTAAGTTCTGGAAGAGTAGATCAGTGTTGGTCGCGGCGGGTTCTGAGCCAAGTTTCTCTGATCTCTTGTTCTTACTCTTTGGTGTTTAGTTGTTTTCTTGTGTTTAGATCCGAGAGGATCTCTCTTTGTATTGCTGACGTGTTCCTTGAGTGTGCAGGTACAATTGAGTGCGATTGAAGCTGGAGTGATAGCTTCAAGGTCTTGTAATAGTTAGAACTAGATTCTAGTGATCTTAGTTTGTATTACTTGTTAAAATCAGCCGCGTGGGTGAGAGTTTGGCTGAGCTTTCTTGTACAAGAACAAAGAGGTCTCGGTAATTAGTGAACCTAGACTAATCTGATCTCTACACTTCAAATACCTCAGATAATCCAACCATGCTAGAGCTGATCCCGCAAAAATCAATTCTTGAGGAAAGAGGTTCGCCTTCTTCTTCACGCATATTCTTCAGTTCATAAATGTAAGCTATCTCCAACGCCGACAACTTATGACTTAAGCAATCAACACTTCTTTGCATAAGCTGCACATCCACAGAGAAAGGCAAGTGATCTCTCGAGCTTTCGACTTGTGGAAGAATCTGATCGTAGAGATGAGATTCGAGTAAATCTTCGAATTCCCATACGACCTGTTTGATCAGTTCGTCCAAAGCATTCACCTTCGTCCTGATCTTGCTGCAGCCCGTCTCGTCCAACTTGACAAGAACCTGATGTAAGAGAAACATGACCAAATAGGTGCGCTGTAAGACTTCTCGGGAGGGAGGAACCAGTGATATTCGAGATGATTCTAGAATAGACGGAATCGTAATCATGAGAGAAGTCACAGCGCCATAAGCCATTGAATTATGGCTAATCAAACACAACACAACAGGTGATGCTATTCAACGAGGGAGGAATTGGTGAAGAGGGAGAAGGAGTAATGTGGAAGTGGGATTTTGAATTTGTGTGGGCAGCAATTGGCTAAGTGAAATCATTGGTCATCAATCAATAAATTGGATATGTTAGAAAAAAAAATCTGGTATAATTTTAACGTTTTGTATTGGTATACAAAGGCAGCGGTAATTATGCTCAATTATTGAAGCCATATACAAGCCAATATGTGTATTTTTCATTTTCGAATATTAATAAAAATATGGGCATTTTCATTTATGGAAAATTATCCTAATTGAGTGACTGAGGCTCAATCTATGTACACAACCTTCGATATAATATAATTCCAATATTCATTAATTTCTCCACTTGTACACAATCCTCGATCTATATTAATTTCAGTAATTATTAATGATTCCGCTTCAATCTAAGCACACAACCATCGAAAGGCTTCGTGTTCTAACCTAAGTTCCTTAAGATTTGGTAGCAACGAACCATACTGTATCTCATTTCTATTGATCAAATGTACTCTCTTCGTCCCACTTTAGGAGTCCTGGTTGAGTTCGGCACGGATTTTAAGAAATGAAAAGGAAAGTTGGTGAAAAAAGATAGTGGAATGTGGTCCTACTTTTTTATATTAGTTTTATAATAAAATGTGAGTAGGAAAAAAGTTAGTGGAATGGAATGTGGGGCCTGATAACATTTAAGGAATATTTCAACCGGGACTCCTAAAGTGGGACACCCGAAAATGATAACCGGGACTCCTAAAGAGGGACGGAGGGATTATAATACTTTGCAACAATTTGCTTTTTTTATTAAGTTACAACGGTAGTGAAAAAATATTGCATGAAATCAGAAAAATTGAAAGGATATGATATTTTAGTAGTACTATGTAAATGAGGTGATATGGTTCCATGTAGAGTCATGTGATAGGCCCAAACTCTGATGATACCATCATTCGGGCCTTAGCCCAATCAAAACTAAACTATCAGCCCATCATGATGAAGGTTAGCCTCCATTAATTTCAGGCCTTCCATTTTCGTCCACAAATCAAACTGATGAAGAATGCATGTCTTATTTTTAGTTAGGCTTATTAATTTAGTTAATTTCTAAAATTTAGAGCACAAGTTTATTGCATAAGTTGACTCTAGTTAGATATAGTCTATGGATTGACTGAGATGAAGCTAAGATAAGATTTGGTCAAATTAATTTGGGAAACGGATGAATGAGGATATGTAAGAAATAAACACAAGACTCTATGTAAATTTTTAAGAACAGAAGGCAAGATTTGTTAGTACTAATGCAACTCACATAAGCCATAGAATGGAGCCAAATTTGCAGAAACAGTATCACGAAACATGACTAGAATGACGAAAATCAGCAAATGTAAAGCGCGTTTATGAGTGATTACACTCTTGAGGGGTGCACAATGTTGAAATTTATTAGCCTCTCCCACGCGGGAAGATCGCCTCGACTCCAAGGAGGATCTTGATTAATCCGAGGATGTTGTGTCCATCGGCTTCACCAAGATTGCAGACCACAGAGATAGAAATGCACCAATGTAGAACTCATGGCCTAATACAATGCAAAATAATTAGTAGCTCAAAATCTACACAAAATCATGCTTATGAAAGAGCTCAAGGGGATTTAAACCTTTTTTGTATCTCAAATTCTTACAACAATTTCTACATGCTAGCAAGTATTCTGTTGATCTTTTTGAACTCTAATTGAAAAAAACTAACCTAAAATTGCAAGAATTCCTCAATGTGAATCTCTATAAACATCATAGAAAGAGGTTGAAATCCTATTATACAAATGTGATGATGGTAGACTGTATACATACACACTTATCAATCTAATATAAAAACAAAATAATCAAGAATCAAGTAATAATCCCTTCTCTTTTGCTACATTCAACACCACAATCTGAATCGATAAATAAACATATAAATAAATTCTCACCTCGAAAATGAGCTTATTGATGAACTTCGACTAACAGAAACGCATCAACTGATTCAACATAGAATCAAAACAAAGTGAAAATCATGCATAACGCGGCTTGAACTACATGTATTTTTTTCATACAAATCTAACAGACAACAGCTTTGGTTACAAACGTAAAATCAACGTCTAGGTTTCATGATCCTCAGCAAAATCCAACAATTCACAATCCGTAGATTCAGGAAACACACTGCACGTGCAGTAATAGAAACCACCAAACCATACAGACTAGCAAGAAAAAGAGCAGCTAACAACTTAAAACACACATACTACAATAATATATAACAAAAACACCACAAGTTTAAATCACAAGCACATGCATTATAGGTAAGAAATAAGTGAATTTATATGGTTTGTGCAAATTATATGAAGTAGGGAGGCTAACCTGGTAACCAAGTTAAAGAGTCTGGCTACGACTTCTCATCTCAAAAAAGAACTGTAACTAAGAACTGTAAACAAAGATTCCGGTAACTGATTGGCAGAGGTTACAGCCAAGGGATTGCACTCAATTAATTCAATTGTATGCTTTTCATCATATGCGTTCCATTCTAGTTGTTGTAATTTGTAGCAATGTTGTAACCTTAGTAGTTCAAGACGTGGGAGGCTTAGCCTTTGAGCTCTCCATCGCACCAAATCAGTGTCCTGAATTACCAATGTCTCAAGTTTTGGAAAGCACCCAATGACTATATTCCACTCTGGCCCTCGGAAGGCATAGTCTTGTAAGACAAGGTCCTTGAGATTTGGTAGCAACGAACCAATGTCATTTAGGTGCTTCCATGAACACCCAATGCCACCCAATTTCAACCATGTCAGACTTGATGGGAACATTGTAAAAGGAACCATAGACTCATACTTCATCTCAGGGTTCACTACACGAAATGTAAGTACCACCAAATTATGGAGTTCCTGCGATATATAATCCAAGCCACTCAATGAGTTGTTGCTATTGTCGTCATCATAAGGTTCCAACTCCATCCTAACCATTAATGACTTCAAATTGGGGATTCTTCTGAGAACTTCTCTAGTGCAACTCTTTGTACTAACACCAGCGAGATTGTAGAGTTTGTCCAAAGTAGCATCACCAGTAGGGGTTGGTAGGTCTCTTGCACTGACCTTAATAGAAATTAGTTCTTGCATGTCCCATATATTTGTAGGCAAATATGACACAACTCCACACTTTTTAATGATCTCATTGTTGAGAAAACCGGGTAAATTTTCTCTCAAATAGTGAAATGAACCGATTCAGTAATTTTAGAGTTAACCCAATGGGGTCTACCTCGATAAAATTACTTCCCCAAATAAATTCTCTGGAAAGACTGGTGGGGACACTGTCCTCTCTTAATTACCAGACTCCAAACAGAATTTATCAGTCGGTGTACAAAACACTACTACAATACCCGCAAATAATATTGAATACAA